>NC_043011.1:48792488-48797488 GCF_006345805.1 Octopus sinensis
CAACCACATGGTTCCAGGTTCAGCCCCACTGTGTGGCACTTTTGGCAATTGTCTTTTACTATAAGTTTCGGCTGACCAAAGCCTTGTGAGTGGATTTGGTAGATGGAAACTAAAAGAAGCCCATTGTATATATATATATATGAATATATGGTTCAAATTCTGCTTAGGTCAACTTTGCCTTTCATCCTTTCGGGGTCAATTGAATAAGTACCAATTAATCCCTGGGGTCGATGTAATCGACTTAATCCCCTTGTCGGTCCCCTCTATGTTTAGCCCCCTGTGGGCAATAAAGAAACATATATATATATATATATATATATATTGATAGTGGTGTGTGGTGTGTGTGCGTGTTTGTGTTTTGGATTTTGAGAGTTTGTCCCCCTCCACTTCTCGACAACAGTGTTGGTGTGTTTACATCCCATAACTTAGTAGTTCAGTGAAAGATATTTATAAAATAAGCACCAGGCTTAAAATAAAGAAAGATTTCTGGGGAGTGGTTAAGTCAACTACAATGACCCTAATATTCAACTGGTACTTATTTTATCAACCCCTGAAAAGATGAAAGGCAAAGTCAATCCTGCCAGAATTTGAACTCAGAATGGGAAGACAAAAGAAGCACAGCAAAGCATTTTGCCTAGTGTACTAATGACCCTTATCTCTTTATTGCCCACAAGGCGCTAAACATAGAGGGGACAAAGGGGTTAAGTCAATTACATCGACTCCAGTGCATAACTGGTACTTAATTTATCAACCCTGAAAGGATGAAAGGCAAAGTCGACCTCAGTGGAATTTGAACTGAGAACGTAAATGCAGAGGAAATATCGCTAAGCATTTTGCCCGGTGTGCTAACGTTTTTGCCAGCTCGCCGCCTGAATTGAAGACCTAATATTGAGGACAAGGAACAATTTCATTTCTGCAAGTTAACACTTCTATGTCCAGTAATTTCAAACATTTCCATCTCTTTGACAATGTCTTTTGGTTCCTAAAATAATTGGAATCTCTCTTGATTGCTTTTTCGAAAGCTTTGCTTATGCCAAAAGTTAATTTTTGTAACAGGGACGTTTGTTTTGATGAGGCTGCCATTGTCATTATGAAGGGTTTGGATTCAGTGCAGGAATGAGGAAACCCTTCTGGCAAAAATCAAACATCCTTTTTGTTTTATCTTTAATCTTTTACTTGTTTCAGTCATTAGATTGTGGCCATGCTGGGGCACTGCCTTGACGGGGCTTTTAGTCAAATGGATTGACCCCAGCGCTTATTTTTATTCTAGGCTAGGAAATTATTCTCTTGGTCTCCTTTGCTGAACTGCTAATTTACAGGGTTTAAGCACCAACACTAGCTGTCAAGCAATGGATGGGGACAAACATAGATACAAAGGCGTGCACACACAGACACATGTATACAACAGGCTTCTTTCAGTTTCCGACTACCAAATCCACTCACAAGTCTTTTGTCAGCCTAAGGCTATAGTAGAAGACACATGCCCATGGTACCATGCAGTGGGACTGAACTTGGACCCATGTGATTGGAAAGCAAACTTTTTACCACTCAGCCATGCCTTCACCTATTTTACAAATATTCCTGATGGCAAAGTAAGAAATGATTGAAGAGCATCTAAAAATAATAATAATAATAATAATAATAATAATAATAATAATAATAATAATAATAATAAAAAAGATTATTAAAAGATAAAAGATTATATAAATCTGTCATGAATCCAATCATATTTTTATTCCTTTATTTTTTTGATTCTTATCTTGATCTAGTCTTTCTACAAGACAGACGTTGATGTTCTTTACCAATTCAATTTTCCAGAAAGAAAAAAAAAAAAAAGAACACAAAACATGTCTTCAGTGGAGACCAGGGTAACATCCCTCTGACCTAATTTCCTGGCTCCAGTTTTAATTGGTTTCATTACTGATGCGACAGCATGAATGGCATTGAATTCATTGTCTGAAAAGTTAAGACGATGTTTTATATTGATCATATATAACTTTTGTAATACGGCTTTAAATAACAACAATTGTCTATTTCCATTTATTTTAGTATCATCGATTAATTACAATTCGTGACCATGCTCCTGCTTAACATATTACTGAAGCATTTCAATTTTTGTCGGAGACCCAATAAATAAAGCAACAACTGGTCTCACTTTTTTTTTATGACATTGCTAATGTTTGAATTTTCTTTAGCGTCAGTGTCTTTGGTAATAGCAGCTATTTCATTAAGTTCAGTTTTACTGCTAATCAATATAAATTATTAGCCATATTTGAATTACAATTACAGAATCTACGTTTTGATCATCATCCACATATTGAACCTTCGGATCTGTTATCAGTCATTGAATTAGCTTTATCACATGAAGTCCATGTGCTTAACACAATGCTTACAAAGAATTTAACAATGACACTTACTCCATCAGTTACAACTGCATCTGGATTTTTTTCAAAATCAAGATTACATTATATTGTAGGTACAGGAGTGGCTGTGTGGTAAGTAGCTTGCTAACCAACCACATGGTTCCGGGTTCAGTCCCACTGCGTGGCATCTTGGGCAAGTGTCTTCTGCTATAGCCCCGGGCTGACCAATGCCTTGTGAGTGGATTTGGTAGACGGAAACTGAAAGAAGCCTGTCGTATATATGTATATATATTTTTGTGTGTGCTTGTGTTTGTCCCCCTAGCATTGCTTGACAACCGATGCTGGTGTGTTTACGTCCCCGTCACTTAGCAGTTCGGCAAAAGAGACTGATAGAATAAGTACTAGGCTTACAAAGAATAAGTCCCGGGGTCGATTTGACAGCATGGCCGCAGTTAAATGACTGAAACAAGTAAAAGAGTAAGAGTATCTAGGGATGCTGAGTATCATGGAGGCAATGACAAGTGATGGAGACCTTTGGCAATTTGCTGTGCCGGAGAAGACATGTCAAGCTAAGTGAAACCATAATTAGGGCCAGTGTTGGTGACATGTAAAAGCACCTGTTCCAGGGACACACAGAAGGCACCCATGCTGGTGACATGTATAAGATACCACTACATTCTGGAGTGGTTGGCGTTAGGAAGGGCATCCAACCATAGAAACCAAGCCAAAGCAGAGTAGAGCCTGGTTCAGCTCTCCAGCTTACCAGTTCGACTCAAACTCTCTAACCCATGCCAGCACAGAAAACAGATGTTAAATTATGATTATGATCCAGGAAGCTTTTATTTCTGGAAGTTCTTTAAGGATTTCAACAGGAAAACCTCCATCAATTCTAACCATTCCTAAATTCCTGAATTTACAAGAGGAGTGTTTTTGTGTGTGTGTGTGTGTATGTATATTATAATTATATACATAATTATAACAAGGGTTTGGCTTGCGCCTCACCACACACTGAAAAATAGACATCAAAAGACATTATTACCACCATAAATTCTCTGAGAAAAACACACTACATAATAGGCTAGTAGAAGAAAGAAAATTAATTAGAACTTTGGTTAAATGCATACAGTATCATGTTTCAGGCTTAAAGTAATAAAAAATATTACCTTTTGCATTCATCGTTATGTATATAACTATAAAATTTACCTCTGAGGTTTAATTTCTACACTGACCACTTGGTAAAAATCATTTGTGATTTTACCCTTTATGATTATTATTATTATTATTATTATATTTATATATATATAGGAAAAATGAACAAGGAGACAAACTCTCAGGATATTTAACAACATCCCGAGAGTTCGTCTCCTTGTTCATTTTTTCCTGTTTTCTACTAAATACAACTTACTATCATGGATTTAAATCCAGGGGCGCTTAAGCAACATTTAGCTACCTTGTAATTATTCCCCTGGATTCTTTTAAATTGTAAATTCTGTATACGTGTGTTTGTAAGTGTGAGTGTGTGTGTGTGTGTATGTATATTATAATTATATACATAATTATAACAAGGGTTTGGCTTGCGCCTCACCACACACTGAAAAATAGACATCAAAAGACATTATTACCACCATAAATTCTCTGAGAAAAACACACTACATAATAGGCTAGTAGAAGAAAGAAAATTAATTAGAACTTTGGTTAAATGCATACAGTATCATGTTTCAGGCTTAAAGTAATAAAAAATATTACCTTTTGCATTCATCGTTATGTATATAACTATAAAATTTACCTCTGAGGTTTAATTTCTACACTGACCACTTGGTAAAAATCATTTGTGATTTTACCCTTTATGATTATTATTATTATTATTATTATATTTATATATATATAGGAAAAATGAACAAGGAGACAAACTCTCAGGATATTTAACAACATCCCGAGAGTTCGTCTCCTTGTTCATTTTTTCTGTTTTCTACTAAATACAACTTACTATCATGGATTTAAATCCAGGGGCGCTTAAGCAACATTTAGCTACCTTGTAATTATTCCCCTGGATTCTTTTAAATTGTAAATTCTGTATACGTGTGTTTGTAAGTGTGAGTGTGTGTGTGTGTGTGTATATATATATATATATATATATATACACACATACACACATACACATTCAAATATCTGTGATTATGCAAAGATAATATGTATTCATCTAAAAATATATTTTCAGAATATGTTTCTATATTCACCCAAAGAAATTTTCAGAGTTCTTCTTTGTTATTTTACTAATCATATTATAATTTAAAAAAAAAATCATATTAATGTTGAATCATCTGTGTTAAATAAGAACTGTTCTTTGTTAATGCCAAACCTTTGTCTGTAATAGCTTTCCTAACAAAATCACTTTCAACTGTTGCATTTCTAGAAAAAATATCCATCAATAGCAATTAACGTGGGTACTGTATTCACATAATTTTGGTCTGTCTTTTTCCATGAAGATTATTTTCTGTCAATGGACTGTTTTTTTTTAAGAGGTCTGTCTATTTCCTTATTTCACTTGCTCTAGTTTCAGAACAAATGCTATTGTGAATTGTCATCAAATAGCATAAAAAAAACCATTTGCTGAACCAACCAAGCACTCTTAGATGA
>NC_043011.1:48799988-48814988 GCF_006345805.1 Octopus sinensis
TGTGTGTGTGCATGGTATGTGTGTGCATATGTGGTGTGTGTTTGTGTGCATTCACATACGTGTGCATCTTTGGTACAGATGGAAATGATACTATGTCAGTAAGGATGCAAACTGTCAAAAATTTTGGCCGATTGGACAGCTTCATATAGATGCAACCAGCTGCAGTTTTTAGTATTCTTAGAATTACAAAGAATGTGTGTATATGTGTGTATACATATGTATATGATGTATCAAGAATGATAAGTCATTATTAGATCGATACTTTTACCAAAATTAGTCAAAGTGAATTAGCAAGGAAACTAATTGATGTTGTTTCCAGCCGGAAATTGAATTGCGACCAGGAACACGAGCGAATGCAAATTTGCCAAAGAATCTACCTTCCTACTTACCTATCTACCTACCAATATCCCTACTTAACTCCCTCTCTTCCTACCTACCTACATACCAACCTACTTACCTATCTACCTACCAATATCCCTACTTAACTCCCTCTCTTCCTACCTACCTACCTACCTACCAACCTACTTACCTACCTACCTACCTACCGATCTACTAATAAACCCCCTACATAACTTGCTACCTTCTTGTCTCCCTCCCTTTCTAACATTCCAACTGTAGCCTTTGACATCTGCTACACACATAATAAATGACACTGTTTTCTACAACCAATCCATAAACTATGTGCATGAAAAATTATAGATACTTCTCGCGAATTATATTTGCAAAGAGTACATATTTGAAAGCGGCAAAAAAAAAAAGCAGAAAACCATAAAAAATTCCATAACAAAAACAAACGATGATGATGATGATGATGGAAGAGGTGGTGAAAATAGCAAAAATAACAATAGTAAGGGTTTCTTTTATCGCAATAATATTAAATTAATAATGTTGATGTTTTCTGTTGAGGATGATAAGAGCGATCATTATAAAAGTTTTCAGAATATATTTTCATTATTAAATTATTATTGCGATATAATTTTCTGTCATGCTTCACTTACAAATCATTTTTATACAGCTACAAACCTAATTTGGTAAGTTTATGATTTTGTGTTCTTGTTTTTGCAAATTGTTAATGAAAAATGAGTGCATTTGTGGATGGAATGATAAAATGGTATCTAGCTTTAATGGTAACGGGGGATGGGTGGGTAATGGTTGTGGTAGAAGTGGTGTTGGTGTTGGCTGAGGTGGTGTTAGTGATGGTGGTATAGGTAATGTTGAAAGTTTTTGGTAGCTATGTTCAATGAGGGATTGGTGATGGTGGTGGCAGAGATGGTGGTGGAAGAGATAGTGGTGGCTGAGATACTGGTGGTGGTGGTGCTGGTATTGATGTCAGTGGTAGTGTTAGTGGTTATGGTAGTAAGGAATTGGTGGTGGTGGTAGTAGTATTGGTGATAGTGGTGGTGGTAGTGGTGGTGGTGATTGTGTTGGTGGTGGTGGTAGTGAGGGATTGGTGGTGGTGGTGGCAGTGGCGTGGTGATGGTGGTGGTAATGGTGGTGGTGGCAGTGGTGTGGTGGTGGTGGTGGTGATTGTGTTGGTGCTTATGGTAGTGAGGGATTGGTGGTGGAGGCAATGGCGTAGTGGTGGTGGTGGTGGTAATGGTGATGGTGGCAGTATTGGTAATGGTGTTGTTTAGCTATGTGTAGTGTGGAATTGGTGATAGTGCTGAAGTGGTAGTTGTGGTAGGGCAATGGTGGTGCCATTGATACTGGTGGTCGCGGTGGTGATGTAGTATTGGTAATAGTGGTAGTGTTGATAGTTATGGCTGAGAGTGGCAGCGGCTGCAGCAGTGGCAGTGGTGGTGATGGTGGTGGTGGTAGTATTGGTTATAGTGTTCACGGTGTAGTAGTTTTGGATGTAGCAATGGCAATGATGGTGGTGGTGGTGGTGGTGGTGGTGGTAGAAGCAATCAATTTGTTGTTGTTGTTGTTCCAACCCTAGGTCAGATCTGGTTGAGTATACCTCTGTACAAAGGCATTCTGGTTTGTCTTTTCTGAGCTGTAGTGAGCACTTTTAAGAACTATATTAACCTGTATCAACCGGAGTCTATCTTTATGACAATAGGATGTTACTCGAGAGAAGCTTCACTGCAGTTTCTAGCAATCAGAGTAACTCCACAGAAGTTCTCTCTTTGGCCTGTGTGTTGTTGCTTGCAAAATTGGTGTAGTGGTAGTAGGAGTAGTAGTAGTAGCAGCAGCAGCAGCAGCAGCAGCAGTAGTAGTAGTAGTAGTAGTAGTAGTAGTAGTAGTAGTAGTAGTGGTGGTGGTGGTTGTAGAGGGGTTGGCAGTAGCCACCACAACAACTGATGGTATCAATAACAGCTGGTAGAAATAATGATGATGAGGATGATGATGATGATGAAACGATGATGATGATGAAACGATGATGATGATGATGATAATGACGATGACAATGATGATAGTGATGATGATGATGATGATGATGAGGATAATGATGATAATGGTAGTGATGATAATGATAGCGATGATGATGATGGTAATGGTGATGATGATAATGATGATGGTGATGATGATAATGATGATGATGATGATGATGATGATGGTAGTGATGATGATGATGATGATGATGATGGTAGTGATGATGGTGATGATGATGATGATAATGGTGATGATGATAGTGATGATGGTGATGATGATAATGATGATGATGATGATGATGATGATAATGGTGATGATGATGATGATGATGATGATGATGATAGCGATGATAGTGATGATAGCGATGATAGTGATGATAATGATGATAATGGTAGTGATGATAGTGATGATAACTATACTGATCATGACGATGGCAACGGCGCCGCCGCCACCGCCACCGCCGCCGATGGTGGTGGTGGTGGTACATTAATATAATGTACACTTATCTACTCAGTTGGCCTCTCTAAGTGTGTCGTGTCAGGTTTACTGTTCAATTCTATACAATGTTAGGTGTAAGTTTAGAAATAGAATATTCAATGGCAACAACAAAAAAATCAAAAAAAATCAAAAGAGAAAATCAAAATATATCAAACCGATCTCTTCCCACCCACCCAGCTAAACACACTTCCTTTTATGAATATTTTTGTCAATTCAATATTTTCTAATAATGTTTGTTTGCTGTTTATTTCATATCTTCTGACCGTAATTGGCTACACTGCTTTTCCCAGGTGATTGCCGGATAAAAAAAAATTAATATATATGTATTTTGATCTTTATATTGATCTGTTTGCCCTGTTGCCTATGTTTTGATTAATATCAATCATAGACAAAAGCGTGGCTGTGTGGTGAGAAGTTTGCTTCCTAACCTTATGGTTCCGGGTTCAGTCCCACTGTGTGGCACCTTAAGTGTCTTCTACTATAGCTTCAGGTCGACCAAATCCTTGTGAGTGGATTTGGCAGATAGAAACTGAAAGAAGCCCATTGTATACATATATATATATATTTATATATATATATAGAGAGAGAGAGATAGATAGATAGCTAGATAGATAGATAGATAAATAGATAGATATATAGATAGCTATATAGTTTATGAGAGGTAATGGTGTCATTGAGACCCAAAGGTGTCAGGTAATGCTGAATAAGTGCTATATATAGATCATACTTAAGGTCCCGTCTCCGATGAAGGGATATAATAAATATCCTGAAAACAGCTGTGAGACCTTCTATCTATAAATGTTCTAAAATCTACACAGCCTTCGTTTTTTATCTCATTACGAATAAAAATTTATATATATATATATATACAGGTGCAGGAGTGGCTGTGTGGTAAGTAGCTTGCTTACCAACTACATGGTTCCAGGTTTGTTTCCACTGCATGGCACACTGAGCAAGTGTCTTCTACTATAGCCTCTGGCCGACCAAAGCCTTGTGAGTGGATTTGGTAGACAGAAACTGAAAGAAGCCCGTCATATATATGTATGTATATATATGGGTGTGGGTATGTTTGTGTGTCTATGTTTGTCCCCTCAACATCGATTGACAACCAATGGTGGTGTGTTTACGTCCCTGTAACTTAGTGGTTCAGCAAAAATGACCAAGAGAATAAGTAATAGGCTTAAAAAAGAATAAGTCTGGGGACAATTTGCTCCACTTAAGGTGGTGCTCCAGCATGGCCACAGTCAAATGACTGAAACAAGTAAAAGAATAAAAGAGTATATATAAATGAATTCATAGTCATGGCCGGTGCCAATGTCGCAAAACTGGTATTTGTGCCGATGGCATATAAAAAACACCATTCAAAAGTTCGGCATCACAGAGGCAGCAACAGGTGACTGAGACCTTAGGCGATATACCTTGCTTGACAAGACCTATTGAGCCAAGTGAGATCATAGTCATGGTTGATGCTGGTGTTACATAACTGGCACCCATGCCAGTGGTACATAAAAAGCACCCACTACACACTTGGAGTGGTTGGCGCAAGGAAGGGCATCAAGCTGTAGAAACTACATCAAATCAGAATGGAACCTAGTGCAGTACCCCAGCTTACTAGTTTTCAGTCAGACCATCCAACCCATGCCAGCATGGAAAACAGATGTTAAATGATGATGATGATGATGATGATGATATATAAATATAAACAAATCCCTCAAAAATGCAAAAATAAAAACAAAAATAAGTGAATGTATTGGGCTGATTCTCAGTTCAAGATGACAAAAAGAGAGGCTGTGATATTTCGAGTATGGGCTCTTCATCGAAAAGGGGAAAGAGGAAAGGTCAAGAGAGAAGGAAAAGAATAGTCCCAGAAAACCATGTGTGTCATTATATATGTATCTATATACATGTGTGTGTGTCTGTGTGTGTGTTTATCCCCACCACAGAAATGTACACACACACACACCACTTGACAACCAGTGTTGGTGTGTTTACATTTCCATAACTTTGCAGTTTGGCAAAAGAGAACCAACAGAATAAGTACTACACTGAAAAATAAATAAACAATAACAAAAAAGTACTGCTGTCGATTAATTTGACTAAAATCCTTAAAGGTGGTGCTCCAGCATGGACGCTGTCTAGTGACTGAAACAAATGTAATACAGAAGATAAAAAATAAAACATATTCCAGGTTTGCCAACCACAAGACTATCATGTTTGTTGTAGCTGTCTCAACATGTCCACCTAGGGATGGCCTTGCAATTAACTTTATGTCTTCAATATATCGTATTTCAAATTTAAGTAGGAGTTTGTGAAAACAGCTGTCTAAGGTTTCTCTTCTCTTCCAATCAGATAATTTGGTGAGATCAATAAGACTGGACCTAGAGAATTTTAGCTTCAATATTTTTAGTTCTTTTATCTTGAAAAAATTTTTTTTGTTTGCTGAAGATGTTTTGCCAACTGATGTATATTGCTGACTGAATAGGATGAAGAGGCAGCGGGCTACTCAGATAGCTTGAATAGACCTCAGTGTCGGAAATAGAACGTCCAAGTTTGACAACTGTAGAAGCATGATGTGGTGATCTTAGGATTATGCACCTCACTGCGTAATATTTTTTGTTTTGTTTACTTTTTAAAGCTTATTGCATTTTACACACATGCACAAACACACAAACACACAGAAGCACACACACATACATACATGCATGCATACATACATAAAACAAAGCATACAAATCTGCACATATACATATATATACAAAAATAAACTGATGCTGAAATTCCAATAAAGAAGTCTTGCATCGAGATTAGAAACTGGCTCTTTATTGGCAAGAAATCTTGAAATAAAACTGAATAATGACATACATATATACATACATATACATATATATATATATATATATATATATATATATATATATGTATATATATATATATATATATGTATATACATATACATACACATGCATTAATATACATACATATATATATACATATACATACACATGCGTTAATATATATATATACATATACATGTACATACATATACATATGTGTATATACACACATATATGTATATATATATATATATATATATATATATATATATATACAGTTCAATATGTGACCGCATGTGTATTGTTGGTGATTTTCTTTCTCCGTCTTCCCTTCCTTGGACCTTTTCTTTTTCTATGTTTCTGATGAAGAGTTCTGCTTGAAACGTTAAAACCTCCTTCTTTCTTTCCGTTCCTGAGTATCCAATAACACTATACTTGTTCCACATCCTTGCATTGTGTTTTCTCTTTGTTCATGTTTGGAGTAACTACATATATATATATATATATGTGGTGTGTGTGTGTACCATTGGCGATTTTTTTTCCTCTGTCTTCCCTTCTCTGGATCTTTCCTTCTCCTATGTTTCCGACAAAGAGCTCCGCTCGAAACGTTAAACCCTCCTTCTTTCCTTCTTTCCTGAGCATCCAATAACACTATACTTGTTCCACGTCCTTGCATTGTGTTTTCTCTTTGTTCATGTTTGGAGTAACTATATATATATATATATATATATATATATACACATATATACATAGTGAATGTAACAGTACAATCAAAAGTCCAGGAAAAGAGAACATTTCTGGTGAATTAATGTGGAACTTAGAGCTCTTGTACTCTGATTAAGAATTCTCATTAGTAGCCATCATCATTGGTGCATTAGGCGATGTACCCACAAATATACACAAAAATCTAGAAATAATAGGTTTAGCAGAAAAAGAGGGATTGTCCAAATCCAATCTATTAGAGGCACCAACTCAACCACATATTTACAAACCCTGGGAATTCTCTTAATTCAAAATATTTTATTGTTTTATTAGTGACGGTCTTGAACTCTCTCAAGAAGAATTTAAATAAAACTCAAAGAATAATCATTCGTTCATTCATACGTACATACATACATGCATGCTTATCAGCACAAGGAGTACTGATGCATTCACTACATCAAGCAACTAAACTGAGGTTACTTTACTGTCTTATATGCAGGACACCTCAAAACCTTATCCGTTGTTATTGGTCACTACTTGGTCATCCCTGATTGAACAGACTTAAATACAAAGATGTTTTGTATTTATGACTATATTATCCAATATGTTTTTAATAAAATGATAGGATATTTTGAGGTAGATTTTGCTGCTATTTTTAACAAGTAGTATGAACAAGTGGAGGCAAATGGCCTAGTGGTTAGAGCAGCGAAATTGTGGTCAAGGGATCGCGGGTTCGAATCTCAGACTGGGTGATGTGTGTGTTTATGAGCGAAACACCTAAGCTCCACACAGCTCCAGCAGAAGGTAATGGCGAACTTCTGCTGACTTTTTCAAGTTATCTTAATTACTCCAGGTGTAGAAGTCGCTGTGTGGTAAGTAGCTTGGTTCCGGGTTCAGTCCCACTGCATGGCACCATGGGCAAGTGTCTTCTGCTATAGCCTCGAGCCGACCAAAGTCTTGTGAGTGGATTTGGTAGATGGAAACTGAAAGAAACCCATCGTATATATGTATATATATATATATATATATATATATATATGTATGTGTGTGTGTATATGTTTGTGTGTCTGTGTTTGTCCCCCCAACATCGCTTGACAACTGATGCTGGTGTGTTTATGTCCCCATAACTTAGCGGTTCAGCAAAAGAGACCGATAGAATAAATACTAGGCTTACAAAGAATAAGTCCTGGGGTCGATTTGCTCTATTAAAGGCAGTGCTCCAGTATGGCCACAGTCAAATGACTGAAACAAGTAAAAAGAGTAAAAGAGGTACAGAACTTCTGGTTTGTCTGGAAGTGTACTTTTTTTCTTTTTTCCAGATAAAGTGTTCAGATCTAGTTTCTTGACATGATGACCAAATTATCTATTTCAGCAAATATGCTCAAATAATCTGACCCTATCTGTTACTGACGGATAAACTCAAGGTCATAGACCTGCCTGTATTATCCATATATGCAAGAGAAATATCTGCAGTAGACATGAATGCAATATCCTAGAGCTGTAATAAAAAACATATACACCATATCCACTTGGCCATATTAATTCTACAGTGTATTGCAGAAACTCTAAGCCAAATATGAGAACAATACTCTAACTGCTTACAATGAAATATTAGTGTTGACATAATATCATTCATAAAGCAAAACATTTCAAAAATAATAATAATAATAATAGTAATAATAATAATAATAATAAATAAATAAAAATGAAAACAAATAATTAAAAAAGCAAACTCATATTACATCTGAAGTCAAAAGTCTTTGGTATTTTTCAAGTCTTTTTTTAAAATTTTGTATTTGATTTTAAATGATTTTTATTTTTTTTAGATAAATATATTTTGCTGAGATAAATATTTGTTTTAAAAGATGAGGGAGAAAGAAAATGAAAATCATAGATTGAAATGAAGCAAAAACATTAATATTAATAATTTCTTAATTTGGCAAAAATCCAAAATCTTGCAGAGAAGAGAAGAGAAGAGAATGCTGATCCTTGTCTCTTGTATATGGCAGCAGTTTAGTAATGGTATGTTCCAACTCTTTTACTCTTTTACTCTTTTACTTGTTTCAGTCATTTGACTGTGGCCATGCTGGAGCATCGCTTTTAGTCGAACAAATCGACCCCGGGACTTATTTTTTGTAAGCCCAGTACTTATTCTATCGGTCTTTTTTGCCGAATCGCTAAGTGACAGCGACGTAAACACACCAGCATCGGTTGTCAAGCGATGTTGGGGGGAGGGGGGCAAACACAGACACACAAACATATACACATACACATACATATATATACATATATACGACAGGCTTCTTTCAGTTTCCATCTACCAAATCCACTCACAAGGCTTTGGCCAGCCTGAGGCTATAGTAGAAGACACTTGCCCAAGGTGCCACGCAGTGGGACTGAACCCGGAACTATGTGGTTCGTAAGCAAGCTAATTACCACACAGCCACTCCTACGCCTACTGTGCATAACTAAATCAGCTTGAATGCACCACTTCTCAAACGACACATATAAGTGCTTCTTGGGCCACAAAATTCCAAGTATACCTCTGTTACCAATTTTATCAAACTACTGTGTTTGCAATGAGTGGAGACACATAGCTTAGTGGTTAGAGCAGCGGGCTTGAGTCGAGAGATCGCGAGTTCAAATCTCAGACCGGGCGATGTGTGTGTTTATGAACAAAACGCCTAAGCCCCACGTGGCTTCGGCAGAAGGTAATGGCGAACTTCTGCTGACTCTTTCGCCACAACTTTCTCTGGCTCTTTCCTCCTGTATCTTGCAGCTCACCTGTGATGGACTGGCATTCCGACTAGGTGGGGAACCTATATGCCAATGAAACCAGGAAAGTAGCCCTTATGAGCCAGGCATGGCTAGAGAAAGAACAAACAACAACTGTGTTTGAGGTGAAGACTAATTATCATAAGTTCAATACTTTAGAAAACAAAAATACAGGTAATTTTTTGTTGCATTGGTACAATACACAGTCTTGAAAAAGTTAATTTTCATTAAAAGAGGAGAATGTTTTAAAGAAGAAATAACAAGAGAAAACAACAGACAAGAAACTGGGGGTTCACATTAAGAGGGTGAGCTTTTCAGTTGGGCTGCCAAGCCAGGGACTTTTGAATATTAATCATAACCTTTTAATGGAATATGGTAATCAATTAAACATGGTGTGTAATGCTGAAATAATGATGGAGTGAAGAGTTGAAGTAATTGTGGTTCATTCATTATCATCATCATCATCATCATCATTTAACATCCATTTTCCATGCTGGCATGAGTTGAATGGCTTGACAGGAGCTAGCAAGGCCAGGAGTCACACTAGGTTGTATAGTCTATTTTGGCTTGGTAGAAGAAACTACACAGGCCATAAGGGTTGACACCAAATGCAGGCCAGTGATTGGCTTGAGTTAACCCCAAGCTGTAGCTTGGTGAAAGAGATAAGCTATTGAAAGAAGTTCCACAAACAAGGGGCAACAGTGTACAGAAGTGGTTGCCATATACTCTTTACTCTTTTACTTGTTTCAGTCATTTGACTGCGGCCATGCTGGAGCACCACCTTTAATCGAGCAACTCGACCCTGGGACTTATTCTTTTGTAAGCCCAGTACTTATTCTATCGGTCTCTTTTGCCAAACCGCTAAGTAACGGGGACATAAACACACCAGCATCAGTTGTCAAGCAATGCTAGGGGGACAAACACAGACACACAAACACACATGCATATATATATACATATATACGACGGGCTTCTTTCAGTTTCCGTCTACCAAATCCACTCACAAGGCTTTGATCGGCCCAAGGCTATAGTTGAAGACACTTGCCGAAGGTGCCACGCAGTGGGACTGAACCCGGAACCATGTGGTTGCTAAACAAGCTACTTACCACACAGCCACTCCTGCGCCTATTTTGTAATATGTGTAATATTACATACTACACATACTAATATGTGTAATTTCTTTCTATAGCTTATCTCTAGATGTATATCAGCCTTAGCTCATGCCAGTGCATTACCAGTCACAGCATAATGAGATCACTACCCTAACTTGGGGTAATACTTATCCCCACTTAAGTAAGAACAAACTTTACTGTGGTAGATACCATGAGAGAAACTCTCATATAGGTTTTGGTGTAAAATGCACACATGTTTATATCATTAGCAGGAAGATAAAATACCCACAAACTCCAGCACAAAGACCACTAGATCACATGATTTCAACCTTCCTTGATTTCATCAGTGATGGATACACAACTGCTGAGACCTGTTGACCAGTGGCAATTTTCTATGCCACAACAAGGGAAACAGCATACTATACTATAATACAGTGGTTTTCAACCAGTGTTCCGCAGAACCTTAGGGTTCCGCCAGTATAGTCCAGGGGTTCCGCAAGAAGTTACAAAACTGTTAAAATCGGCAGTAATTTTTAATTTTCCTGTGCAGATATGTGTGCATAAGACTATTAAATTATTGCACAGGGATTCCTCGAGCCAGTGGAATGTTTCCTTGGGGTTCCGCTCCAGCAAAAAGTTTGCAAAGCACTGCTATAATATACTACACGATACTATACTGTACTCTTATCAGAGATCTCCTGGAACAAAACGCAGTGGTCAGGAGGTAGTACAACATAATAATGTAATAGCTTTTAAGTAAGGAACAGGGCTATCATATTTTGCAGAGCAAGTTATAGCTGATGAAATTAATTAATTACTATACTTGATTTGGTACTTATTTTATTGGCTCCAGAAGGAAGGAAGGAAGGACGGCTAAGTTGACAGAGGCAGGAATTAAGCTCAGAACATAAAGGAATGTAACCAGATTCTGCAAAAATCTTCTGTCTGTGAAATCTTGTGTGTTCTACAGATTCTACATCTCGCTACCCAGCCAACAGAAACAAACAACTGTGTTTGTATTAGCATTTAGCTATGTCTGAGTTTCTAATCAAAACTCAATCCCATTTTCAAGACCTAAAATCAATATACATTTGTTTTAGATCTCTTTCTCCCCACCTCTCTCTCTCTCTTCCCTCTCTCTCTCTCTTTCTCTCTCTCTCGCTTTCTCTCTCATTGCTTGTCTTTCTCATTGAAATAACACTTATTATACTAATATCAATTTATCGATGATGAAAAATAAAAAAAAAAAAGGAAAGAAAAATTGAATAACACACGCACACGCACACGCATATATATATACACACACTGAATATAAAAATATATATACAAATCTGAATGGAGATAGCAGGAGAAGAAGAAAAAAATAATATAATAACATTGTGAAAAGGAAATAAAAATATATACCACAAAAAAAACAAAAAAAAAAAAAAAAAACAAAAAAAAACAAAAGCATTATCTGTGTAGAACATTCCTTTAGGGTGAATGAAATAGATGTATCTGTATGTCTATTTGTTCTACTTATTTCATCAACTAACTTCATGCTGTCAGCTTCCTATGTTTGCTTCTCTCCTCCCCCTCCACCCACTGCCCTGCTATACATTAAAAAAAATAATAATGATAATAATAATAATAATAATAATAATAATAATAACAACAACATCAGCAATATGATAGATATATATATATATATCCATATATATATATGCATATATATATATACATATATATATACATACATATATATATACACATATATATATATACACATATATATAATACACATATATATATACACACATATATATATGCACATATATATATATATATACACACATATATATATATATATATATATATATATATACATATATATATACATATATACACACACATATATATATACACATACACATACATATATACACACACATATATATATACACACACACATATATATATACACACACACACCTATATATATACACACACATATATATATATATATATATATATCTACACACACAAACATACATAAACACGTGTTTATGTATATATATATATATATATATGCATGTATATGCATAGATATAATGAGTAAGAAACAGTTATATGCATGCGTACGTTCACATATATTTACATTACACAAACACATTTATACACACACATGCACACACATGCACACACACACATTCATGCACTACTGTGCAAAATGAGAGCAACATTGTACATTGTACATTGTTATGTACAAAAATCCATTTGCAAACCACTAAATGTATTCAAGTTTAACCAGCATAAATCCGGTAATATGTAATCCAGATATGTTGCTGGTTTAAACATAATTTTGTGGAAAGAGAAGCAGCGGAGAGGAGATGGCGAGAGCAAGGGGGAAGATAAAAGAGGAGAGGAAGAAGCAGAAAGAGTAAAGAAAAGAACTTGCATTGTGTTCCATTCTAACATAATATTCGCTTTGTTAAAAAACTATGTTTAACTGCTGTAACAACATGCTTAATGCTAGTGAACCAAAAATAATTTTTAATCAATTGAACTTGTACTTCTAATGGGAAGTAATATCATTAGTGTTAACGACAATTTTTTGTTTAAAAAGACAAGGGAGAGAATTCTATATTTCAAATTGGTTACTGATTTAATGGATACATGTAGTAGGGGTAAGTCTGTCCTTTGGCTAATATAGTCTAACATGTACCTTGTTTGCATAGTACGCTTTTTGCCACAACTTTCTCTCACTCTTTCTTCTGTTGGCCTGCTCACTTAGCCAGCAGGGTGGCATCATTTGAAGGCTAAAACAATGCAAAGCGCATTGTGACCAGCGATGTGTAGCAACATTTGGTAGCCTGGTTGGTCACAGTAATTGTGGTGATATATATATGTATATATATATGCATTTGTCCAAAATCACTCTGTAGGAGGGAGTGGGAGAAAGAGTAGTATAAGTGAAGGGAGAGGAGAGAAAATAGTAATTCAGTGAAGGAGAAGTAGTGAGAGTAATAGCCATGACTGAGAGAGAGTGAGATAAAGTAACAGCAATAAGAGAGAGGAAGTGGCAAAGAGAGTCTCGTGTATCTTATCTACTATAATAATACTCTTGTGTTTTTCTCTGTCACAACATATGAATGAGAAAGGAACGGGCGATAGATGAATAAAGAAGGAAGGGGTGATGGCAAACTGGTGATGGGAGTGTTTCAACTCTTTGTGAATGCTTGTATGTGTGAACCAGCGTTCTTTCAATAACAAAAGATGATCGATGTCACATTATGAAAGACAGCGACTAGATAACATTGACAAGTGTATTAATTTGATTTACCATCCATATCTCTATATAAAATACTACAATTAGCCATCATTTTTGATGGCTTGGGGACAGCTAGTTTCTAATATTCAGCACACCCAGTTACAGCATGTCAACTACATTACTAGTATCATCATCATCATTTGACATTCTTTTTCCATCCTGGCATGGGTTTGACAGTTTGACAAGAACTGGCAAAGCCAGAGGTCACACCAAGATCCATAATCCGTTCTGACTTGGTTTCTGCATTTGGATGGGCCTTTCTAATGTCAACCACTTTACAGAGTATACTGGGTGCTTTTTACATGGCACCAGCACAAGCACCAGTGCTTTTTGTGTGACACCCACGCTTTTTATATGGCACTTTGGTTTTAGGATCTCAATACTGTTGTGGTGGGCAAGTTTTCTTTGAGTACAACAAGGCACCACATATTTCAGTCCTCTGTCATCTCCTTCGTAAGGTTCAGTATCTTGAGATCAGCCTTCAGTACTTCATCCCATGTCTTACTGGGTCTCCCACTTCCAGATCTTCTTTCCACTTCAAGTGATCAGCACTTATTTATATATATATGATAGATTGTTAGCTCCTACACGCATTTTTTTCTCTCCTTGTTTCTCTCCTTGTTTCTTTTCTGTGTATCTTTCTGTCGAAGAGCTTAGGCTCGAAACGTAAAAGACTTTTTCTATTTCTATTCCTGAGCGCTAAACTAATACATTTGTTTGTTTGTACTCCACCTGCCTTCATCTTTTGTTTATTTTCGTAAGCTTTCCCGTTATATGTATATATATATATATATATATATATATATACACATATACATATATACATATATATATATGCACACACACACAAATGGGGGTGTGTATGTATATAGCATATTCTTATGTTTAATATATATATAGATATATTGTTATACAATCCCACACTGGAGTCTTGAGAGGATTAGCTTGCCTTCCTAGAAACAGCAACCAAATCCCCCTCCATCAATTTACTCGCTGGGCACCATAAAAATTGGAAGGACACATTAGATTATATAGTTTCAGGTTTACTATTTTTAAATGAAAGATAATGTGAGTTTTGTAAGTGCACTGTTGTATTATGTGATAAGATATTGAATTGTTTGATGTAGAATGATAGAGAGGCACAGATGTGGCTGTGTGAAACGGGTGAAAGATTAAATCTGTCTGATCCAAGTCAGCATGGAAAATCGAATATTAAAACGATGATGATGATAACGATGAAGATAATGATGAAGATGATGATGGTGGGGGTGTTGGTGATGGTGACGATAAGGATTATGACGATGACAATGACGAAGATGGTGATGACGATGACGACGATGATGATGATGATGATGATGACAATGATGATGATGATGATGATGGGGTGTTGGTG
>NC_043011.1:48819988-48822488 GCF_006345805.1 Octopus sinensis
CATATGTCTACAGTGAGGAAATTTTCTGCATGACAAAAACACTGAATAGCTTGTTTACAAGTTCGAATTTGCCACAGGCATATTCGAAATGGTAATAATGTTGCATTTATACACATCACTGCTTATTGCTCCCACAATAATAATAATAATAATAATAATAATAATAATAATAATAATAATAATAATAATAATAAGTATTAATAAGAATAAGAAGTCATATTTTAATATTTTGCTTAGGTATTGCAAGAGCAATGAGCTGGTGTAGAACTTAATAGATGTATGTTTCAGAACAAAGTGTTGGCTGAGTACAGAGCAGTAATAAGAAAGAGAGATGACAAAGGAATTAATGATTATCTTATGAACTTCATTAGTTTACATTATATACATTATTTACATTTGAAGGATATTTGTCCTCATCTTGTTTGTTGTTAACACAACGTTTCGGCTGATATACCCTCCAGCCTTCTTCAGGTGTCTTGGAGAAATTCCGAACCTGGGTTCTCATTCCTAAGGTATTTTTCAATGTTATGATTATTATTATTATTATTATTATTATTATTATTGTTGTTGTTGTTGTTAGTGTTCAGGAATCGAACTCAGAATCTTGGGGTTAGTAGCCCATGCTCTTAACCTTAACAACAACAACAATAATAATAATAATAATAACATTGAAAACTACCTTAGGAATGAGAACCCCGGTTTGAAATTTCCCCAAGACACCTGAAGAAGGCTGGAGGGTATATCAGCCGAAACGTTGTGTTAATAACAAATAAGATGAGAAAAAATATCCGTCAAATGTAAATAATGTAAATAATGTACATAATTCCTCATCTCTTAAATATAGAATTTCATTAGTTTACAGCTGTTGCTGCTGTAAGTTTCTGATCTCATAATGAATCCACTGCATCTTACATAGAAACAGCTGTAAGCTAATGAAGTTCATAAGATAATCATTTATTTCTTTGTCATCTCTCTTTCTTATAAAAAGACATGTCTAAACATAAGTTGGCTAAACAAAAATTGAAACAAGAGTGCTCAGAGAATGCAAACCTCTGCCAAGGCAACACCAATGTCCTCTCAACGATTTGCCAGAGATGACTTTTATAATGGGACTATCCGAAATAAACTCGAGTGCTCTCACAGATGAGAATACTAAAAATGAACCTGACTGCTCTCAAAAATTAACTAAAAAGACCGGAAAAATAATCCAGAATCCTTGTCCGGTATCAGATCGATCCCAAAATCTAATCAGTTCATGCCAATCATTCCCTGAATGTTTCAGCCAAAACCATCCAGTGGATTTTGAGATATCGTGTCCATGGACAAACAAACAAACACAACTGAAAACAATATCTCCTAAGGCAGAGGTAATAAAGAATATTAGGATATTTGATAGAGTTATTTTTATACTTTTATTGAGAACATAGATGTCAAGGTTAATAGGATACTAAAGAAGTGCCAAAATGGCTAATGGTTTTATCTAATCAGTGGTAGTGTTTTACCTCATTTATCACAAGAAAGAGCGGCCTACTGTGTGTCTGTGAAGTCCCTTCCAGTACTTAGTTTTAGTCCTCAGTTCCCCTTTTGAATGTTTTCAAATTTCAAAATGTAATTTGGGACATAATTCTTTAAGCTGTCAAAGATTTTATTGGTGTTTAAAATCTGGATCATTAATGGCAACTTTCCCGTTTTTTAATGTTTTACTTGACATTTTGATTACTCCATTGAAGAATAAGGATTTCAATTGTGAAAACCCTGCATTTTCAAAAAATAAATAAATAAAAAATGGTTAGAATAGGCACAGGTGTGGCTGTGTGGTAAGAAGTTTTCAGTGGTGAGCTGGCAGAATCGTTAGCACGCCGGGCGAAATGCTTAGCGGTATTTCATCTGCCTCTACATTCTGAGTTCAAATTCCGCTGAGGTCGATATAATCCACTGGGGTCGATATAATCAACTTAATCCGTCTGTCTGTCCTTGTTTGTCCTCCCTGTGTTTAGCTCCTTGTGGGTAGTAAAGAAATAGGTATTTCGTCTGCCGTTACGCTCTGAGTTCAAATTTCGCCGAGGTTGACTTTGCCTTTCATCCTTTTGGGGTCGATTAAATAAGTACCAGTTACACAATGGGGGTCGATGTAATCGACTTAATGTCCTTGTTTGTCCCCTCTATGTTTAACCCCTTGTGGGCAATAAAGCAAAAGGAAGTTTTCTTCCCAGCCACATGATCCTAAGTTCAGTCCCACTAAGTGGCACCTTCTATCATAGCCTCAGGTTGACCTAAGACTTGTGAGTGGATTTCACAAATAGAAACTGAAGGAAGCCTTTCGTGTGTGTGAATGTGGCTGTGTGCATATGTGTTAATGTTTGTCTTTATGTTCAGTAATACCAAAAACAATTTTACGTTCATCTGATGGGTTACTCTATACTTCTGTAGGGTAGAAATTTATTATTCTTATACAAGAATGTTGTTGACAGTCACTTCGAAGTTTCTATCAACAAACACC
>NC_043011.1:48824988-48879899 GCF_006345805.1 Octopus sinensis
TTCTCTTCACGTTGAGTTCCTTCAATTAAACAGAGTTTTTTATTTGTCTTCCTGAAAATCAAGAGTAATATATTTTTTTTAGAAATTCACTTTTAACAAACAATGAAGTCCTATTATCACTTGTATTAAGCAGAGATAAATAAGAAAGTGCATCTGCTGTTTTCTTCCTTCCAAAATATCCGATGCTGAGGGCTGTTTATACACTGTTATTTATTTCTATTGTATAATGATGACAATTCATAATGCGTGTTTGTGTGTGTATGGTACCTATGTGTGTTTTTCATTGATAAATGTGTGTGTGTTATTGTCTATGTGTGTGTTTCTGTGTGTGTGTGTGTGTGTGTTATTGTCTATGTGTGTGTTTCTCTGTGTGTGTGTGTGTGTGTGTGTGTGTGTCTATATTTGTGTGCAACATATATGAAGATACGATTATTGATTAGGTATATATTGATAATTGTGTCAGTTGAGTTTCAATATATGCGTGTGAGAAAGAGAGAGAATTGAGAAAACAAGTTGTGTAGTTGGCTAAGTGGCTGAGAAGTTTGTTTACAACCATGGCATTCTAGGTTCAATCCTTCTGAAAGGAATGTTGACGAACTGTATTCTACCCTAGCATCAGTGGGTAGACCAAAGCTTTGTAAATGTAACTGGATTGACAGAAACAGATGAACTATACCAGTAATTCACTGAGCAGCTTTGTGACTTACTATGCCATACTTAATTTCTTATTTCATTATTGCCCACAGAGCGCTAAACATAGAGGGGACAAACAAGGACAGACAAATGGATTAAGTCGATAACATCGATCTGAGTGTGTAACTGGTACTTAATTTATTGACCCCGAAAGGATGAAAGGCAAAGTCGACCTCTTTGGAACTTGAACTCAGAAAGTAACGGCAGATGAAATACCTAAATGCAATGTCATGGAGAAGGCTAGCCACTGGATTTGGTTAAAAAGAGACGATGAGCGTTGGCTAGAAGAATATTGAGCTTAACTTCATAACCAGCTGATCTAGCAAGCGGGGCCTCATATCAGTGAGGGGAGCCGGTGCGCATTGATGCTGTTGAGAGGTAGGCCCCGAAACGGCGCGCATTCTCTCCTGATGACCCCATACACTTGTGGGCTTCCGGTATACGGAGCTTTTGACTGGCAGTACTTGCATGTGCAAGTTGTTTGCAAGACATCCAGTTTGAATATGCCAGTGGAAAATTTGAACTCATAAACAAGCCATTCATTGTGTGGAGAAAATTGGAGAAAATGTCTCATTGTAGACACCTAAATCAGCTCGCAGTGCCACCTATCCAGATTGTGAGGTGCTGGCGTTTCAGAGCTTACCTCCTCTTCAGTCACAGAAACCAGAAATCTCTTTTATGTTATTCCAGTGGTCATACGTTGGCTGGTAGGGCTAATAGGCAACTAACCATAAATGAATTATGAGGCAGGTGTGCTGAGCAGTGAGGTGAATAAATTTAATATTATTAACAGTTCGAATATGTCAGTGATGGGTTTGAACTCGTAATCATTCACAGTTGTTTTGTTATAGAGAAAACTTTTCACTGTAGACAAATGGTGTAAATACACCTAAATCAGCTTGCAGCACCACCTATTCAGACTGAGATGCAAACATTTTGGAGTGGTTATCTCCCCTTCAGCTACAGAGACTACATGGTGGCACAGTGAACTGATGAGAGAGACAATCTCTCTTATCATCATCATCATTGTTCGACCGTGGTTGAGACAATGGAATTTACCATGCTACGCCAGACTTCACGGTCCATTATAGCATTATGGAGGTCCTGTTGCTGGATGCCTGTATCCCTGGAGATTACATCAGGGTAGGAGAGTGTGTGCCCTCTGGTATTGGGAGTAGATGGCTTCCAAAGGAGAAGAGTAGAAATTGTCTCGTTTTCAGCTCTACAACAATGTCCAGCAAACTGGACTCTCCTACCTTTCCACAAGAGATGACACAGGTGGTAGTTTCCCAGGTGGTAGCATCTCTCTTATGCTATTCCAGTTGTCATACATCAGCTGGTGGAACTAATCATCTACAGCAAGTAGTTTTATGAACTGGTAATAAACATTGCAAGTGAGGGATAGCCACAGAAATGGTCGCTGGTAAGACTGTGATAAGGAGTGATAAATACACATTTCATCAATCAATTATTCTTTAACTAAAGGAACTGACAATCAAAGAAAACAAGCATCACAGCAAAAAGAGTAAGAGGTTGATCTCTAGAAGCACAGAAGGCTGAGGTTAAGAAAGTAAGGATTGTTGATAGAGAGTTAAGCTGAAGGGAGAAGTATTATGATGCGAATGCAGCACATGTACTGGAGGGAGAGAGAGAGTTGTGGGGTGTATTGGATAGCGTAAGATCTGATGCAACCTGAATTTCTCTTGGTTTATGATGGAGGGTGTGTGTGAAACACTAGACAATTGATGATGGATAAATAATGATCACAGGGGGGGAAAGTAGGAAGTTAGCAACTTAGAAAGGTACAGTAGGGTGCTGAAAAGATCCTGACTTTAAAGGTTATCATGAATGACCTGGCTAGAGGCATACTCATACACATGTCAGTGCATATACACACATGCATACAAACAAACATACATACATGTATATCTACGTATGTATGTGTGTGTATATATATATATATATATATATGCATAAACATATATACAACAAGAGTAAAGAGCATGCGGTATATAAAGTAAGTTTCAAGTTAAAAATTACGTAGTAGAATTGCTTCTAGATAACTCCACCAATATCTATCCATTGTTCCTTGTGTTGTGTGGGAAACAGTTTACTAATAGAATGGCAGGAAAAGGGATACATGTAAACATATATTGTATGTATTTATATATACATATATTGTATGTATTTATATATATATGTGTCTATATATTAAATATATATGTATATATATATATATATATATATATATATATATATATATATATATATATATATATATGTATATATATATATTGTATGTTTTTATATATATATATGTATTTATATATATGTATATATATATTGTATGTATTTATATATATTATATGTATTTATATATATGTATATATATATATTGTATGTATTTATATATATATACACACACACACACACACACACACACACACACACCACTAGCAAAGCTGTCAATATAATACACATTTCATCAATCAATTATTCTTTAACTAAAGGAACAGACAATCAAAGAAAACAAGCATCACAGCAAAACAAAAAAAAAAATTTAAATAACAAATCTTAGTCTCTATACATTCGTTCACCTAAAGAAAAAGTGAAATGAAAAAAATAAAATCAAAAAAGTAACTTAACAAGGATAAACAAAAGTAGAACATATAAAAAAATATTCTGTTTTCCCTGGAGCTAAAATATTGAAGGTTCGGCATACATTTAAACACCCACATACATCATATACATTATATATGAATTTCCATATACATGTGTGTGTATGCGTTTATGGATGTATTTTTTGTGTATATATATGTGTGTATAAACATATGTGTGTATCTACATATATGTGTGTATAAATACAATTATATATATATACAAATACATACATATATATCACCATCATCATCACGTGACCGACCAGTCCATCAGATGTAGTTACACATCGCTGGTCACAATGCGTTTGCATTGTTTTAGCCTTCGAATGACGCCACCTCGCTGGCTAAGTGAGCAGGCCAACAGAAGAAAGAGTGGGAGAAAGAGTGGTGAAAGAGTACAGCAGGGATCACCACCCCCTGCTGGAGCCTCGTGGAGCTTTTAGGTGTTTTCATTCAATAAACACTCACAACGCCCGGTCTGGGAATCGAAACCGCGATCCTACGACCGCGAGTCCGCTGCCCTAACCACTAGGCCATTGCGCCTCCACACATACATATATATATAAACAAATAAATGAATATCTTTACTCATGAAGAATGAAAATAATGTGCCTAATTCTAGGTGTAAATAAATGCTCAAACATGGCAGTCATAATCCTGATTCTTAGTCACCACTTTGTACATAAGGGAAATTTGAATAATCTAAATTCAAATTACAATGAACGTAAACAAACAAGCGACGTTTGCTTTAGAAGCGTTGAGATGTCTTAGAAAATTAAAGAAGTGTATTTTAAATTCTCAAACGTAGGATAATGCTAACAATATAGCTTGAACAGGATAAGCTACCCCTATTTTGCAGAAAAATGTATTAATGGCTGGCTATGAGACTCGAACTCACACCTCCATAATTATGTGCTGCGGTACTCTGAACCATTAAGCTACACTGCCCACACCACAAATTCTTCCGCAAATTTAAGATATATAGAAATCTCGCTTTATGAGACACTCAGAGCACTGCAATGCTCTGGGAGGTGTGAGTTTGAGTTTCATAGCTGGCCGCCAACATATTTTTCTGCAAAATAGGGGTAGCTTATTCTATTCAGGCTACATTATTGGCATTATCCTGCATTTGAGAATTTAAAATCACTTCTTTAAATATTCTGGAATTAAATATCAAATAAAAATATTATATATTTGGATACATCCTAAAAATGTGATGTCAGTATGGTTTGTCAATTCTGGTGTGCCAAAATCGACTTGAAGTTCCATTTGATAACTGAATCTTAAATAAAGAGGGATTCCTCTTCTTCAGTGGCACATGAAATATGAGTGCTTTCATTTCCACTAAAAGATTTTGCTTAACCCTTTAGCATTTAAACTGCCCTTATCCGGTCAAATATTTCTACATGTTTTATGTTGAAATTGGCCAGGTCAGGCCTCTGCTATCTACCCTGCGATGTCATTCAAGAAATAAACAATTATATCATCTGAGCATGATCATTGCCAGAGCAGCTAACTGGCTTCCATGCCAGTGGTATGTAAAAAGCACCATTCCATTGTTATCGTTAGCGGCGCTGCCATACTGGCACTTGTGCAGGTGACATGTGACAAAACATTTGAGCAAGGTCATTTCCAGTGCTGCTGGACTGGCTCTTGTGCAGGTGGCACATAAAAAACACCATTTGAGCATGGCCATTGCCAGTGCCACCTGACTGGCCCTCGTGCTGGTAGCATGTAAAAGCACCCACTACACTCTCGGGGTGGTTGGCGTTAGGAAGGGCATGCAGCTGTAGAAACTCTACCGGATCAGATTGGAGCCTGGTGCTCATCATCATCAAAATCTCAAAGCAACAAGATAATGCTTGATTAATTAAAAACAATACCAATTAATATGTATTACATTTGAGAAAATAATCTGAATACAAGAGAGTTAAACCCGAATTTTTCATTACACTCCATATTGAATGTTACTGTCTTTCAGACGCTAGATGAATACTAAAAGAGGAGTAATATTCCTTAAAGCTGGATTCTAAAATAGGAGAGAGAGAGAGTGTGTGTGTGTGTGTGTGTGTGTGTGTGTGTGTGTGTGTGTGTGTGGTGTGTGTCAAATCAAACCGTTAAACAGATAGGCTTTTAAGCCTTTATATCTTTTAGTAATTATTGGGTGGCTCTAACTATATATTTATATACCAAGTCATTAATTAATTCCCATCTAAAGGGTAATCAATTTTATGAATTGCAATTTCAAATTACATTATAGCTAAAATCGTTATTAGCCATATCATTATTGCTCATTAAATTTACCTATATTGGAAAAGGTGATGTTTTGTGTAAGGTTAAGATAATTTAATGGCATTTTATAATTGAGCAAAATTTCCATTTAATAATTTGTCTTTCAAAATTTATAGTTTATTGTTTAGAAGAATTTACAGCTAGATGCTGCAGCTTCTAAGGATTATCTCAAGTTAACTGCAAAATCCCTTTAAGTGAGCAAAAGAAGTTTTCACACAAATTTGTCAATACATATATCTGATGTTTAACAAATGACAATATCAGAGGCATAAAATCATTTGTAAAAGATATCAAAATATTTTATACCTTACACATAGAATAAAGATGATTGTAATCTTTATATTTTCAAGAAAAACGATACAGTTCCACAGAAAAGCTTCAAAGTTTTATATCTTCTTCGTACCATAAACTGAAATTTTTATTGAAATTTTTCAAAATAATAAAATGCTGAACACTAGACAGCCTTCTTTTATGTGTTTGATGTTCCAAACAAATTGAAAATGTTCGTTTGCTAACAGGCATTTCAAGGTCAGCAGCTTTTTGTTTCATTTCTTCTATAAACACCTGTTGTTTCATTTCTATTGTTCAAGTATTAATTAGACATGAACCCCAGAGTGTCATAATGTTAAGTTTCAGTTTAGAATATATTATGTATTATACACACATGTGTATATACAGGGTGGCCCAAAAGTAGGTTTACAGTTATCATATAGGCACTTAAAATTTCTTTTAAAACATTTTATTACATTTAAATTTCTATCTTACAATTAACTAAATTAGCATAGAATAATGGCTTCATTTTTTTTTATGATTAAGATCTAAACTGTTAATATAGGAGTGGCTGTGTGGTAAGTAACTTGCTTACGAACCACATGGTTCTGGGTTCAGTCCCACTGCATGGCACCTTGGGCAAGTGTCTTCTACTATAGCATTGGGCCGACCAAAGCCTTGTGAGTGGATTTGGTAGACAGAAATTGAATGAAGCCAGTTGTATATATGTATATATATATATATATATAATGTGTGTGCATGTGTGTGTGTGTATATTTGTGTGTCTGTGTTTGTCCTCCAACATTGTTTGACAAACGATGCTAGTGTGTATACGTCTCCGTAACTTAGCGGTTCAGCAAAAGAGACCGATAGAATAAGTATTAGGCTTACAATGAATAAGTCCTGGGGTCGACTTGCTTGACTAAAGGCGGTGCTCCAGCATGGCCGCAGTCAAATGACTGAAGTAAAAGAGATATGAATGTGAAAGACATAGTTGAATAACTATAATCCTTCTTTTGAGCCACCCTGTATAGTTCCACTGGCTGTGTAATGTAAGTGTACATATTCAACAGAGTACTAGCGTTTTGAGAGAGAAATTAGTCATAAGAGGACTTAGTTGCTGTGTGCATGAGAGAAGACTGCACTGGTTTGGTAATGTGATGAGGATGGATGCTGACAGTTCCATGAAGGAGTGGCAATCTGGGAAACCCAGGAAGACATGGGATGAAGTATTGAAGGACGACCTCAGAACATGGAAACTTTCGGGTGAAAAGACAAAGGACTGATATGCCTGGTGCCTTACTGTGTTAAGAATCCACACTAGAAGTGTAGTATGTATGTATGTACATACATACATACATATATATATATACACACACACACAAACATACATACATGCATACATACATACATACATGCATTCATGCATGCCTACATACATACATACATACATACATACATACATACATACATACATACATACATACATACATACATACATACATACATACATACATACATACATACATACATACATACATACATACATACATACATACATACATACATACATACATACATAACACACTGCCTAAATATCAGTCTTGAGGAATTAAGCTTCTCAAAACCAGAAAGAACAAAGCTAATTCAAAGACTACAAATCCAATCCATCACTGGAACTGTAAAAATCTGTAAAACTTTCCAAAAGTTTATCATTCAAATATATATGATCATATCTAGATATCCAACTATTGTCAAGCAATGGTGAGGGACAAACACAGACAGACAGACTCGCACACATATATACACATTGGGCTTCTTCAGTTTCTGTCTACCAAATCCACTCACAAGGCTTTGATCAGCCTGAGGCTATAGTAGAAGACAGTTGCCCAAAGTGCCACACAGTGGAACTGAACCCTGAACCATGTGGCTGGAAAGGAAGCTTCTTACCACACAGCCACACCTGCACCAATATATACATACATTATATATATATATATATATATATATGTATTCTGCAAATATAAACATAAGCTTGAGCTTATAAGAATTCAGTGTATATTGGCTATAGAAAATAGTCTAATATTGGGGCATATAAGCCCTAGATGGAAAGAAAAATGGATATTAGTACTAGTGAGAATTGAACCCACACCTTGCTTATTAATACCTAATTTTTTCCCCATCAATTACTTGTATGAGCCAATATTAGACTATTTTCTATACCCAATATATGATGAATGCTTATAAACTTAAGCTTATAATTATATTCACAGAATTTTCACTCATCACCACTTCTTAACTTTACACAGGATATGCTTACACACACACCACACACACACACCACACACACACACACACACACACACACACACACATACACACAAACACGTGTGTGTGCATTTTAAAAGTCATTAACAATTCTACAAGTCCATCCAAATAATGGATATCAAACTGAATTCATATATGTATATATATATATGTATTATTATCATTGTTATTATTATTATTGCTATTATTATTATTATTGCTATTATTATTATTATTATTATTATTATTATTATTATTATTATTATTTTATTATTATTATTATTGTTGTTGTTATTATTATCATTACTATTATTATTATTAAACATTTATTCTGGTGTGACAGAAATGTTTTATTCAGTTTGAAAATCTGACATAGAAAATTAAAATTTCCTTTATAAATATTTCACAAGTTATCAATTTATCAATTTATCAATTTTATCTCAACTTTCATCTGATATTTATTTTGTTTCATTAAAGGGCAGGAGGTGGCTGCAGTCAATGAAAATATTCTCACGTTTTAAATATTAATTAAATAGAGAAAATGTTATTAAATTTGTCAAAAATATTTTCTTTAAACATTTCCTGTTTTCTTTCCTTCATTACCAACTAAAATCATTATCTTAATGAATGGAAAATAATAACTGTATATATAATATCCTGCATATAAATATGTGTGTGATTGTGTGTGTGACTGTGAGCATATATAGTATATACAGATATATATTTCACTTTTGTTTAATTACAGTTTTAATAGCCTGTTGTACATACATATATGCATATATCTATACACTCACTCTCATGCATACACATATACATATATGCATACATAGATACATAATACATACATGCATATACACATATATATATGTATTAGTGAGTATATATATATGTGTGTGTATATCTATTTATATTTATATTTATCTATCTTTATATATGTGTGTGAGTGTGTGTATGTGTATATATATACATATATATATTAAAATATATAAATATATATATATATACTTAACTACATTTATATATACATATATATATTATACATATATATATTATATACATATATATATATATTATATATATATATATATATACTTACATACATTTATACATATATATATATAAAATATATATATATATATATATATATATATACTTACATACATTTATACTTATATATATATATATATGTGTGTGTGTGGTGTTGTGTAAACAAAAATACACATTAGGTACTTAATGTCAATTTTTTATCCATTTATAATCGAACGCCATGCTGCCTCGTCCACAGTAAGTTCTTTTTTATATTATATTATATATATATATATATAATATATATATATATATATATATATTATATATATATATATTTGGATGTATATATATATGTATGTATGTATGTATGTATTCATACAGATACATATACTCAGATAGATAGATAGATAGATAGATAGACAGATATAAGAACATTTGAAAATGAGTTACAGCAAAGCAGAGAGTCAAATAGCTTATCAATGAGACGGCTTCAGCAATACAACAAACGATGATTAAAATAAAGCTTTTCTAGAACAACGGATAGTTTGAATACATGTGATAAATTTATACATATATATATGTTGTCATCTATTGTAAATTTGATACGAATTTAGAAGAGCAATGTCTAAAAATTTGAAACCTGTATATATACGCAAAATAGAGATGAGTTATAGAGTAGAATAAGAAAACGAAACATCACTCGTGTCAAGATAGTCGAGTTTAAAGAACCATCAAAGAACATGATATTCAGGATTGATTAATGAGGTAAAAGAATAAAAATCTTGATATCAGAAACAAAGAGGAAGCTATATGGCAAAATAACTCATGTGTTGATAAATTTCTAAATATTATTTATATGGTGCATCAAATTTTTCAAGGTAGGAAACTGGATAATCAGAGGAAGGAAGACAGAAGAGATGGTTTATATTTATTTGTTCATGTTTGCAAGAGTAAGATGATTTATTTGCTGGGTAGGTAATTGATATTTATTATTATAGGTAGATATGTGTGTGTGCATGTGTATGTGTGAGTATGTCTGTCTGTCTATCTATCTATCTATCTATCTATCTATCTATCTATCTATCTATCTATCTATCTATCTATCTATCTCAGTCGCCACTTAGTTTTAACATCTATCTGTATATATATATATATATATGTATGTGTATGTGCATATATATAAATGCATACATACATATATATGTATGCATATACATATATATACATAAGTCTGGCGCTACGTTCTGAGATAAAATTCAGCCGAGGTCGACTTTGCCCTTCATCCTTTCAGGGTCGATAAATTAAGTACCAGTTACGCACTGGGGTCGATGTACTTGACTTAATCCCTTTGTCTGTCCTTGTTTGTCCCCTCTGTGTTTAGCCCCTTGTGGGTAGTAAAGAAATATATATATATATATATATATGTGTGTGTATATATATATATATATATATATATATATTATATATATATATATATATATACATATATATACATATATATACATATATATACATATATATGCATATATATATCTTTTCCACTCTAGGCACAAGGTCCGAAATTTTGGGGGAGGGTGCCAGTCAATTTGATCGACTCCAGTACACAACTGGTACCTAATGGCAGATGCAATTGTTTTCAGAGTAGAAATGACTGAACAATAAAGTGCTTGATGTGACAATTGAACCAAACTAAAGAAATAAACATCAACAATCAAAAAATGAGATATTTTCTATATCCTGGGATGGCGTAGTTGTACAACAAAGAAGAGAAGTCCCACCTTATTGCTAAATTTGAATGTGACATTTTGTCTATCCAGTAAATCCCAAATGCAATGTAGATTAGAAATCGCAACCAGCCAATGGTAAAGAGACGCATATGTATCGTTAATAGAGAGGATTTGGTGGATATTCTCCGATCAATATTTGATCCAGGGAAGATATACATAACAACCTTTAGTATTTGCCTGACTCTGCATATTATTAAACAGATGATTGAAATGCAGTGCTTCTCAACAGATTGTATTTTGTTTGCATATTTGGCCTATTGAGAGGCCGACAAACAAAGATTTACTTTCATCAAGTCTGGGAGAAATCAAAACACGAATGCAGATTTCCCAAATGAAACTGAGATAAGAATCTATGAATTTTTAGTTCATATATATATATATATAATATATATATATATATGTGTGTGTGTGTATATATATATGTGTATATATATATATATATATATATATATATATATATATTATATATATATATATATATATATGTATATATATTCATATATGTATAGAGAAATGAGAAGAGATAGCAATTTGAATAATCTTTAGTGATATATTTCTTTTGTTCTGGGAATACAATCAAAAATGTCAACAAGAATCACAACATCGGTTCCATCAGTGAATTGCCTTTGCTCAATAAGGGACAGTGTTCATAATAGTAGTTGCTTAAAAGATGATGCACTGGGATCTAGGCAGAGATTCAAATTAAGGAAGGCGTCTAAAACATGGCATCTCTGACATGTTTCAACATCAACAAGCAGTCATTTCTAGTTATTTTTGAGGAGATACAGTAGCTACCATTTCAGCAATTTATACTGATGATGTCTCAACGAGGCAAAAACGCGTTTCCCATGTTCTGCAGAAAAATGAACAAGTAATGTTCAATGTTAGTATGGGAACACAACTGCAAATCTGGTGAGATGAGAAGGCCTGATTATTTTGAATCCTAATACTTCACATATTATTGATATTATGCAGGTGTGGCTATGTGGTAAGAAGCTTGCTTCCCAACCACATGGTTCTGGGTTCAGTCCCACTGCATGGTACCTTGGGCAAGTGTCTTCTACTATAGCTTCACCAAAAGCATATAGAATGTTTGTTTATGTGTAAACAAATATGAACTAATAATATATATATATATATATATATATATATATATATATATGTATTATATTGAGGGTACTACTATTCGTAGATACCACATGCTAAGAGGGACCAATGCGGTCAAAACTACTAAAATAAACAAAATTTTATCGAATGTAAAACTTCAAAGCAAATCATTTAAAAAAAGAATTGTTACAATTCTTTTTTTAAATGATTTGCTTTGAAGTTTTGCATTCGGTAAAATTTTGTTTATTTTAGTAGTTTTGACCGCATTGGTCCCTCTTAGCGTGGGGTATCTACAAATAGTAGTACCCTCAATATAATATAAATAAATATTTTCAAAGTGGAAAAATTTACGGATTTTTTTCTCTTACAAGGTTTTTCACGCTAACTACTGATAATTTCTTTTAAAGATTTTATCCTCAATTGTTAAATTATATATATATATATATATATATATATATATATGGGTGCAGCAGTGGTAAGAAGCTTGCTTTCCAACTGTAGCAGCACAAACAGCCAGCGCCATATTGGATGAGATCTCACGGCAGCCATTGCCATCACCAAGACTGGAGCGAGACCTCACCCACATCCATTTGCCATACGCGAGATCACAACAAGGCTTGCGATGGAGAAAACTATATAAACAGGAAACCGATTCAGACCAGCCTCTTTTGGCACCATTTACACAGCAGCATTGGCTGAACATGAACTCTGGCATAGTTATCTGCCTGTCTATCTCCAGTGGCTATGCACTCACACTATAGGAGTTTAAGATGGTAGCTGAGAGCATCACACTTCACCTTTCCTGTAAATAAACCAGTTGTAAATAGCATTTATGCTGGAAGTCTTTTCTCTTCACCTGCCGAATGCCTGGACTACATAAAGAACAAGAAAGAAATGATGTTCCTCCGATATCATAAACCTTGCCTTCCATTGCAAAACAACTATATGGTTCTGGGTTTAGTCCTGCTGCATGGCATCTTGGGTAAGTGTCTTTTGCTATAGCTTCAGGCTGCCAATAGCCATGTCAATATATTTGTATGTGTGTGTCTGTGTTTGTCCCCCCACCATCGATTGACAACTAATGCTGGTGTGTTTATGTACCCGTAACCTAGCAGTTCGGCAATAGAAACTGATAGAATAAGTACTAGGCTAACAAAGAATAGGTACTGGGGTCGATTTGTTCAACTAAAGGCAGTGCTCCAGCATGGCCGCAGTCAAATGACTGACACAAGTAAAAGAATAAAAGAATATATGTATATATATACACGATGAGCTTCTTTCAGTTTCCGTGTAACAAATCTGCTTGCAAGGCTTTGGTCAGTCCAAGGCTATACAGACACTTGCCCAAGGTGCCACACACCTAGACTGAACCTGGAACAATGAGGTTAAGAAGCAAGCTTCTTACCACACTGTCACACCTATAATTCCAAATGATATTTAATTATAAGAATATAACAGGATTTTGTTTTTTTAAACATTGTTAGTTAAGTTAGTTAATTTAATTTGGCTCAAAAAGCAAAAAGCAAGGCCATGTAGGGGGACATGGAGTTATGTACAGGGAGAGTGTTCATACAAAGAGTTCAGGCCATTTCTGGTCAAGAGAGACTTTGAACTGAGCGGTCGTCGGCATCTTCACTATCTTGTCTGGCATTTTATTCCACGGATCTGCAACCCGGATGGAGAAAGCCCTTCTCCTTCGATTGAGACAAAATCGTCACAGATAGAGCTTTTCGGAGTGACCCTGCAGCCGATGCTCTGGAGCAGGAGTGAAGAACAGCTCTTTCGAGAGGTTACACTTTCTGCTTATGATGTTGTGAGCAAGAATGAGATCACCACGGCTTCGTCGTTTTTCTAGAGAATAAAGGTCAAGCGTCTTCAGCCTTTCTTCATAAGACAAATGCTTGAGACCAAGAACCATGCGGGTAGCCAGCTTCTGGACTCTTTTGAGATAACGTATGTCTTTGAGGAGATAAGGAGAAGAAGCTTGAATCCCGTACTCCAATATGTATCTCGCCAGCGTGACATAGAGCGGTAGGAATATGGCTGCTGCGAGCATTCCAAATGACCGAATTGCAATGAGGGTCCAGTGGAGTAACAGATGAATAAAAGGAGTCCAAAGATTAAAATATGGTTGAGAACTACTGTTCCAATTCTTCTGCAAATCTGCAAGAGCCAGTAAGTTGACAATGGCTTCCATGAACAACCACAGCAAACAACAACACTAGCAACCACCGATTCTCAAAGATTCAATGATTTTCACCTGAAACCTGTTCTAATGGTCGAATCATTTGAGTGGCTACAATAACATTTCATTCCTGACTTAATGACGAATCCGATTTTCAAATATCCATTGAAATTTCAATTACTTTTGAAAACGAATTACAATTTTAAACGGAAGATATTGGCTAAGGAAATCATACAAATTCTTAGCCAAACTATACAGAAACCAATCATTTCATTTGAATTTATCTGTATCAATCAAACTACTTAAGTAATACAATATTAAACTTGCTTGTTTTTGTGAGTTAAAAAATTTTTTTTTCTATTATTTTTGTTTTCATCTATATTTGTATTAGAACTCATATTAAGTTTGTGTTTTTTTTTTTTGGTTTTTGGTTTTTGTCTCCTTTTCGCTTCATTTGTGTTGCATTACATGGAAATGCTGGGAGCTCATTAAATTTACACTAATCAAACTTCATTATAGGAATGACGATTATGTACGGAAACGAGATGTTTTGATAGACTCAGAATAACAGGTCAATGAAATTGAAACATATATATATATATATATATATATATATATATATATATATATATAAATGTATATACATATATATATATGCCTATATATATATATATATATATATATATATATAGACATATATATAGATATATATATACACATATATAAACATATATAAATATGTATAAATACACACACATATGTATATACATATACACACCTATATGTGTATGTGTGACTGTGTGTGTTCGACAAGTTCCAGTGCTCAGATCCTCTTGCTCACCATAGTCCTCCAGACAATAACAGAGGAATTAAATTAAAACAGGCTGCCCCTGTGAACTCCTCTATGCCAATGAACTTGCTCTTGTAGCTGAATCACTTCTTGAACTAGTGAAGAAGCTCCAGGTATAGAAGCAAGGTAAGGCAGACAAATTACAAATCCCTTATGGGAGACAGCCCTGCTCAATCTGTAGAAAAGGTGTAGGTAGAAACTTCATAAGGTGCACCCAGATGGGCATCTGAGAAAGTTTAATAGAGAAACTAACTTTTGTAAGTGGAAGGTGCACAAGGACAATAAACAATGAAAATGTGCAGAAAATAGACTCCATCAACTGCCAGGTGGGAAAGCTAGAGGTAGTTGATAGCTTCCTTTTATCTAGGTGACCAAGTTAGTAGTGGAGGTGAAGCCTCTGAGAGCATAGCTGTAAGAATAAGATTAGACTGGGCAAAGTTCAGGGAACTCCTACCCCTCCTGGCAACAAAGGTCATCTCTCTCTCGGAGTGACAGGTTGATTGTTTGATGCCTGTGTGCAAACAGCTATGCCGCATGTCACTGAAACATTGGCTTTAACAGCTGAAGACATGCATAAGGTTGAAAGAAATGAAGCCAGTATGCTCCGCCAGATGTGCAAAGTTGGTGTGCATGTTCAACAGAGTGTAAGCATCTTAAGAGAAAAGTTAGGCATAAGAGAAATCAGATGTGCTGTGCAAGAGAGATGACTGTGCTGGTATGGTTATGTGATGTATATGGACGAGGAGAGCTGTGTAAAGAAGTGCTGATCTCTAACTGTGGAGGGAACCTGTGGTAGAAGTAGACCCAGGAAGACATGGGACAAGGTGGTGATGCATGGTCTTTGAGCCTCACAGAGGTAATGACTGGTGACCAAGACCTTTGGTGATGTGCTATGCTTGAGAAAACCCATCAAGCCTAGTGCATCCATGCTGGTGGCACATAAAGCACAACTTTTGAAAGTTGGGCCTCACAGAGGCAAACTGAGTTCCTTTTGAGCATTGGGCATCACAAATGCAAAGTGGCACAGTTTCTTTCAAGTGTTGGGCCTCACAGAGGCAACGATCAAGACCTCTGGCATTATGTTGTGCTTGAGAAGAAGATCCATCAAGCCAAGCAAAATCACAGATGTCACGCAAATTGGCACCCATGCTGGTGGCATGTAAATACACCCTGGTGTCACACAAATGGCACCGGTGCCAGTGGTACATAGGGGCACCCATCACACTCTGAGAGTGGTTGGGATTAGGAAGGGTGTCTGGCAGTAGAAAACCATGCCAAATCAGACTGGAGTCTGGTGCAGCCTTCCAGCGTGCCAGCCCAGTCAAACCATCCAACCCATGCCAGCATGAACAACGGATGTTAAATGATGACGATGATGATGTGATTTTGCTTCACTTGATGGTTCTTCTTCTCAAGATTGACATAATGCCAAAGGTCTTGGTCATTGCCTCAGTGAGGCCTGCCTCTGTGAGGCCCATCACTCAAAAGGAACTCAGACACTGGCTCCTTGAAAGGAATTCAGGCACTTTGCCTCCGTGAAGGTATCGGTCATCATTCATTGCTTCTTTGAGGCTCAAAGTTCGAAGATCATGCTTCACTACCTCGTCCCATGTCTTCCTGGGTCTACTACCACAGGTTCCCTCCACAGTTAGAGATCAGCACTTCTTTACACAACTGTCCTCATCCATATGCATATGACCATACCAACACAGTCGTCTCTCTTGCATAGTACATCTGATTCCTCTCATGCCTAACTTTTCTCTCAAGATATATATATATATATATATAAACACAAACATGTATATATATGTATACATATATATATATATATAATGTAAACTATATATGTTGTGTATAAATATATATATATATATATATATAGTATGTATGTATGTGTGTATATATAGAGAGAAAGATACTTATATATATATATATATATATATATATATATATAAACATACATACATACCTATATATAAACATTATATAAATGTATATATCAGTCTTTATAAATATACATAGAAATAAATAAATATATATATCTACATATATGTGTGTGTGTATATATATCTTGATGGGTATTTATGCAGTAGTAATGCGTGTATGCTGGAGGAGTATATGTAGACAGGTACAACTCTGTATGAAAGTGTAAGCATAGTTACCTAGATGCATATGCGTATCCTCATGTATATAAATATGTTTCTATACATATCTAATTAGATATATGCATAGGTTCAACTGTATATCATTACTTACACTCTTTATATATATATCAAGAAATATTAAAAAAAGCCACACAAATAAACTCAGACACAGAGAGCAACTCGTATTTATATACTTTCAATTTGGCCATTTTTTTTTTACTTTAATGCTGTGTTGAGTGCATTAAGGTTATGTTATAAATAGGCTAATGTTGATATTATGTAATCGTACATAAATATGTACATATTTATTATAACTCCGAGAACTGATGTTTATTTATATGGATAATATTATACAAAACATAACTATATGTATGTGTGAGCATATATATATATATGTGTGTTTGTGCATGTATATATAAATATCTGCATGTGTGTGTGTATATGTATATACATGCATGATATAGAAATATCCGCATATCTGTATGTATGTGAATATATATATATATATATATATATATTATATATATATATATATATATATTATATATATATATATATATATATATATGCTATTTGACTATGTATGTACTTTGGTTTGTATGGGTTATGTGTGCGTATTATTATACATCATATTACTACAAAGTATGCTGTATATAATATATTTGGTAGATACATGTATAAATGTATATATAAACAGATGTGTGTACACACACATGCTTGCATAATCTATTATTAAAAAAAAAGAATCTTGTTCTTGTTATTGGAAGTTTACAAGAAATCTTTAATCATGCTAATAACTTCTACTGATCATTCTTAAGTGGTTACGTTTCGGTTTAATAACCATAATAGTTTTCAGATGGGTTTTCACCATATTGGAGATAATGGCTGGCTTAACAAATAGTATTGACTGAGGTAATCAATAGGCTGTTAAAAAGAATCACTACAATATGAAGGAGGAGAAGAAGAAGAAGAAGAAGAAGAAGAAGAAGAAAGAGAAGATGAAAGAGAAGAAGAAGAAGAAGATGAAGAAGAAGAAAAAGGAGAAGAAGAAGAAGGAGAAGAAGAAGAAGATGAAAGAGAAGAAGAAAAAAGAGGAGAAGAAGAAGAAGGAGAAGGAGAAAAAGAAGAAGAAGAAGAAGAAGAAGGAGGAGAGAAGAAGAGAAGAAGAAGAGAAGAAGAAGAAGAAAAACAAGAAGAAGAAGAAGAAGAAAAAGGAGAAGAAGAGGCGGAGGAAGAAGAAGAAGAAGAAGAAAAGGAAGAAGAAGAAGAAGAAGAAGAAGAAGAAGAAGAAGAAGAAGAAGAAGAAGAGAAGAAGAAGAAGAAGAAGAAGAAGAAGAAGAAGAAGAAGAAGAAGGGTAAGAAAAATATGAGATCCTTTATGATTGGATTGCATTAGATTGGATTGCTTTGGATTGGGAAAGAAAAATTCATCAATTTCGTTTGTGATTAAAAATATTTTTGGCCAGGGAATAATTTTTATTGCCTGTCAGTCATTAATAATAAAAAAAAAAAAGATGTTCGGTTTTGTTTGTTTTTTTTTCTCCCCCCCCCCCCGCCGCAATTACATGAAAATTTAGCTTGATCGGAGTAGGTTGGGGATAATATGCTTGAGTGGATGAGAATGAATATGAAGACATATCAAACGATCTTGATTTCTTTGGCTTTGGTTCCCTCTTTCTTTCTCTCTTAGAAGTTTTTATGTGCCTTGCTATTGCTTTGAATCATTGTACGTCTTCAATCAGTTGTCTTTGAGATGGAGCTGTGTTACGGAGGCTTCCAAACAGAACAGGGCTTTCAAAGATGCTCTTCCTAATTATCGTTATATTGTTATCTCCAATGGGACAATCATCATTTTAAATGTGTCGAAAGGCACAGAATCTTCAACTTAAAGAAACAAGCAGAGATAATCAAACTGAACTGGTCAAGAAACAATACGATAATGAACGAAAATGGAGACTTTATATTGGACAACTTGACCCCTTAAGAATAGCTGCCAAATAGTTCGCAAATTACACATTGTCTTCTTTTTTGTTGTTGTTGTTGTTAAGCAACAAGACGGGTAAGGGTGATTAGGTGATGGTCTAGGGTTTAGGAGCAGGAGACCCAAGACCTTGGAAAAAAAAAAAAACTTTGGTCGTCTTGTTGTAGTCGAGGGCTCTTCGTTGACGCCCGACACATTGTCTTGAAAATGGAGGTGCACAATGGATAATGTACTTCCTTATATACTGTCTAAAATTAAGAGACGGGTTAGTTGTGGATAAACTGTCTTTAATTATGGATTAAGACCGGTTGAATTCGGGTTAAGTAATAAGATAGGGAACATTAGATAATCTAGTCCTAGATAGACTGTCTGAAATTATGATGGAATTGTCACAGTTCAAAGTTTTTAATCATTGAAATTCCATGAAGGCCAACTTTGCCTTTGTTCCAAATACTTTACACGAGAGTATATAATCTTAGTACTGATTCTACAATTTTAGGGGTTAAGTAACTAATCTCAATACAAATGTGGATTATGACATAGGCGGAACCTAAAATAAAATTGACACATATTATGATATTAAACATGAGCCAAGCCTCAACTACCTCTTGTTTTATGTCAATATTTACGGAGTGGCTGTGTGGTAAGTAGCTTGCTAACCAACCACATGGTTCCGGGTTCAGTCCCACTGCGTGGCATCTTGGGCAAGTGTCTTCTGCTATTGCCCTGGGCCGACTAATGCCTTGTGAGTGGATTTGGTAGACGGAAACTGAAAGAAGCCTGTCGTATATATGTATATATATGCATGTGTGTGTTTGTGTGTCTGTGTTTGACCCCTAGCATTGCTTGACAACCAATGCTGGTGTGTTTACGTCCCCGTCACTTAGCGGTTCGGCAAAAGAGACCGATAGAATAAGTACTGGGCTTACAAAGAATAAGTCCCGGTGTCGATTTGTTCGACTAAAGGCGGTGCTCCAGCATGGCCGCAGTCAAATGACTGAAACAAGTAAAAGAGTAAAGAGTAAAAGAGTTTAAGGCAGTGAGCTGGCAGAAACATTAGCATGCTGGGTGAAATGCATAGCTGTATTTCGTCTGCTGTTACGTTCTGAGTTCAAATTCCACTGAGGTCGACTTTGCCTTTCATCCTTTCAGGGTCGATAAATAAAGTACCAGTTACGCACTGGGGTCGATGTAATCGACTTAATCCATTTGTCTGTCCTTGTTTGTCCCTTCTATGTTTAGTCCCTTGTGGGTAGTAAAGAAATAGGTATTTCGTCTGCCGTTACGTTCTGAGTTCAAATTCCGCCAAGGTCAACTTTGCCTTTTATCCTTTCGGGGTTGATAAATAAAGTACCAGTTACGCACTGGAGTCGATATGATCGACTTAATCCATTTGTCTGTCCTTGTTTGTCCCCTCTATGTTTAGCCCCTTGTGGGTAGTAAAGAAATAGTTATTACAAATTGAGTCATTTCCCAGGGCTAAGAGCACGAGAACTTGCATAGTCAATCTAGTTTGTAAATTTGAACAGAAAATTGAGAGACTTTCGGTATTCATGTGCTTGTGTTACGGTTAAACTCAAGACCTATTATTGTACACAAGGGCATTAAAACTCATGTTCGCAACTATGCCACGATAATGAATAAGTGCTGCAAAGTCAACAGAATCGTCCTGAGAGTGTTCCGTTCCTGTGATGGCCCTAAGGAGCAGCAGCATCATAGACAATAACAATAATAATGAAATTGGAACTTATTCAAGCCGAAGAATTAACGAGTTTTAGCTATGCAATAACTGAAGGTTGAGGTGGTCATGCCTGGAATGCCTTTGATCATAGGTATGCTCAGTCAGGGAAAGCCAGAGGTTCAGTTACAACAACACATAGGCAGAAAATAATAAAAAATAAAAAAATGTTTTATAAAAGGCGTAGGAGTGGCTGTGTGGTAAGTAGTTTGCTTACAAACCACATGGTTCTGGGTTCAGTCCCACTACATGGCACCTTGAGCAAGTGTCTTCTACTATAGCCTTGGGGCGACCAAAGCCTTGTGAGTGGATTTGGTAGACGGAAACTGAAAGAAGCCTGTCGTATATATGTATACTTATATATGTGTGTGTATGTGTGTGTATATGTTTGTGTGTCTGTGTTTGTCCCCGCAACATCACTTGACAACCGATGCTGGTGTGTTTACGTCCCCGTAACTTAGCAAGGTGCAGCAAAAGAGACCGATAGAATAAGTACTAGGTTTACAAGGAATAAGTCCTGGGGGCGATTTTCTCGACTAAAAGCAGTGCTCCAGCATGACCACAGTCACATGACTGAAACAAGTAAAAGAGTAAAGAGAGTAAAAAGAGAGTAAAAGAAAAAAAATAAAACTGAGAATTACAAACCAAGAGATAACAAAAAAAATTGTTTTATTCCTTAACTATTATCAATAGGCATTTTGCCTGTTTAGTTTATGAATTGTAAATTAAATTGCTGTGGTTTATGTCCCAGAATCAAACAGCCATCACCAATTTCTATTGAAGAATCTTTGGAGAAGACTAAGAGGTGTTCTGATTGTGCCAGCTCAGATTGATTGTTTTGGCAATTTGCCTCGTAACGAAATTATACGGAAAGAGACTAAAATTATTTGAAAATGTTCTGACAGACTATATCAAATGATCAAATGGTAAATTAAATAATTGCCATTATTGTTGATGTTGTTTGCTATATGGTTGGTTTATTCTATTGATGGTGTGTCACAAGAAGAATAGGAAAACACTTGGTGATTCTGTAGATTTCTGGGATCTTTTTCTGGGAATGAATGAAGTGGAATGAATGGTATTGTCTGGCCCTGTGTCAAACTTGATTGAGTAGATCTTATGATCAAAGACTTTCCAAAAATGACCACTTATGACCAATTATTTTTTTCAAACATTATTGTTCAAGAATGCATTATTAAATGTGCCCTGTCTTTTTTTTATTTTTATAAATATAGGGTACAACTTGCAGGTGATTTATTTGCTTCTTCTTCCAGATTAAGGGTCTATAGATATGCTGTCTCATCAGCTTTTAGGGGTTGTTACTTAAATAGATATAAGCCCTGATAGAGTAAGACATATGATCGAAGATGTACCATTTTTAACCAATCCAGCCATTTTTTTCCCTCAACTAATCTATCTCAAATTACATTATTTTATGTATCCTTTACTGGATCTGAGAAAAATTTAGCTGCTATTTCTAACAGATCAAACAGTAACACCTCCAAACCAACAATCTCAAAATAAATACTGTAATGAAAGGGTTAACAATCCAATTCCTCTTCTTGTTATTATCATTGTTTAACTCCAGGTCAACCGTATTTAAATAGACCCATAGCTGTCCTGTCCCTTTGGGAATATCTAAAACTACAGTATTTCATATGTTCTTCCCTTTTTAAGATATCAGGGTCTGATTGAGGAAGAATTGGCTACTATTTCTAATTGGTCAAGCTGCTGCATAATACCTCCCCTGTTGGCATATTTTTTTGTTTGACTGCCAAGCAGACTGGAGCATTTGAAGTTAGATATCATGGTAAAATGTACAATGTTGAAAGACAATTGTGATCCCCTTCGGTCATGAATGACCATGGGATTGCACCGAGAAAGTTACCCTCTGAGGCACAAGTCTGGAGAAGGTCGTTTGTGGAAGACCAGCAGTCGCCTGTGCATATTGGTCTCCTTTCTCCATGCCACCGATGTTATCCAAGGGAAAGGCAAAGGCCAATACAGCTTGGCACCTGTGACGTCGCAGCTCATTTATTAACATGCAAGTGGCTGAGCACTCCACAGACATGTGTAGCTTTAACGTAGTTCTCGGGGAGATTCAGCGTGACACAGAGTGTGACAAGGCTGGCCCTTTGAAATACAGGTGCAACAGAAACAGGAAGAAAGAGTGAGAGAAAGTTGTGGTGAAAGACAATATACTAGGAACAGTAGCTGGAATACTACAAAGCAGTGATATCAATGATGATAATAGAAGAATCCTCAAACGTCATATACAATTTACAATAGAACTGTGCTTCATACGAATTAACCTCCACCTCTCAAAAGAACATTGATTATTTAAATTAAATATTACTTCAAAATATTTATATCATTATCATACAGATAACAGCGAAATTTCATTTGGTTATTATTTACTTGAGTTTAACGAATTATTTTTAACTGTCTCTTTTGGGTGTGTTTTTTTCATTTTTTTCATCGTGCAAAAAGTCATTAATGTGAGTACAGAAATAACGACAATTATGTTAATTCAAGTGGAATTGTAATTTAAATTTATGTCTTTCATTATTTTATAGAAAAAGTTTATTAATTTCATTATGTATGTATGTCATGAAAGAGGTTAATTTGTACACAACTATTAACAGAGTTTTGCTTTTATAAACGTCTAGTTTTATTCAAATGTGTTGAATTAACAAAGCATCAACAATGCTTGTGGTATTTATTTAGAAGTAATAAAGTTCTTAGTTCAAATCCCGTTTGGGTCCCTGTTGTCTTTTAGATTTTTAGGGTTGATAAAACATGCACTAGTCGAGACCTTGAATTGATATACTTAACATTTGCTCATCCCTAGCATTTATACCTGCCATATCCAGCCCAAATATCTTCATTATTTTATGTTCTTACCAGCTAGATCTGGCCTTTTGCACCTAACCTACAATGTCATTATAAAAATAAACAATCACATCATTGAAATCCTGGTTTCAAATTTTGGCACATGGCTAGCAATTTAGGGGCAGAGTCCATTATATTGACCTCAGTGTTCAACTGGTACTTATTTTATTGACACCAAAAGGATGGAAGGCAAAGTCAAACTTAGCAGAATTTGAACTTAGTATGTAAAGAGATAAATACCATTAAGCATTATGCCCTGTATGCTAATGACTCAATCAGATCACTGCCATCCAGCATTGATATATTGAAGCTATAAGGCGGCGAGCTGGCAGAAACGTTAGCACGCCGGGCGAAATGCTTAGCAGTATTTCGTTGGTCTTTATGTTCTGAGTTCAAATTCCGCCAAGGTCAACTTTGCCTTTCATCCATTTGAGGTTGATAAATTAAGCACCAGTTGCATACTGGGGTCGATCCAATTGACTGGCCCCCTTCCCCAAAATTTCAAGCCTTGTACCTAGAGTTGAAAAGAATATTCTTCGTCTGTTTTTACATTCTGAGTTCAAATTCCACCGAGGTTGACTTTACCTTTCATCCTTTCAGGGTTGATAAATTAAGTACCAGTTATGTACTAGGGCTGATCCAATGTCGGGCCTTGTGCTTAGAGTAGAAAGACATATTGAAGTTCTGCACTTATGCATGATGTATTCAAAACATTGTTAGCAATTAAGCGTTATATTTGACAGAGCAATCTGACTACTTAAAGTTATAATGAAAACTTCTCTGCCTTTCTTAGAAATCAGTATTTGATAGAATTAGTAAAACAATTGACAGAATGGGTTGGCATTTAGACAGACTTCTTTACTTACTAATTTCAAAACTATTCAAAGATAACTTTATTCTTCCATATTCCTGAGCTAGTTTTCTACCACTTTTCTTAAAAATCGTGGTAGAGGCCTTGCTCTTGGGATCACTAGTGTCTAGTAACTGAGATTGGGGGTAAGCAAAAGCATGCTCTCCGTAGAAAATCCAGCTAAAAAAAAAAGCCTCATGGTAGCAAAGGAGAATGGGCACCAGCCAGTCCAAAATTTGGGGTGTGCTGCAACTGCCTATTTTTGTTGCTTCTGAGGTAGATCCAGCCACCCCAGTTAACGGTGATGAAACCCGGATTTAAAACACTGGATGATGATGATGATTCATGAGTTAAACAGAGGAAACAACACAAATATCAGGCTTTACTAAATTGATTGATCCCATACCAAAAATTTGTATCTGTATACTAATATTAGGAATGGATTTTGGCCAATTTTAGTCATAGATACAAATACTAAGCTAAAATGCATCACTTTTAGATTTTCTCTTTTGTGTTAAGAATTTGAATTGTAACATTGCCTTTTCATAACTTAAGTTTAGAATAAGTACCAGTAATACTTTGGGGGTGGATTCATTGCTTGAGTCAAAAGAATTAGTTTCTGGTTCCAAATTGATTTTAATTGTTGTAATTGCTGCTTCACATCTTTCAGAGACTTTGCTGCTATCTTTAGCAAGGTGAGTGACCACCTGAGTGACCACCCTCATTCCATATTCATATGTGCATCTTTGTCAATATTTACATAAGCAAGTGTATTCACATTAGGTGTGCACCGAGTGCATTAGCAAGTAATGTTTGCCCTATCAATACATTCCACTTATGTGTGCACATACAAGGATGCATATACGTGCTATCCAAGAATAAAGGTACACAAAGGTATTATTACCTATTTAATAAGTTATTATCTCTTTGTGTTTCAATTATTTCCTTGGTTTTTACACCAAACACTTTCTAATTGAAGCAATCTCAACAAAGTCAGTTAACAAATGCATCTGTTTGCTAAGCCATATCTCTCCATCTCTTTCCTCTTTCGTGGGTCGGTCACTTTTTTTCTTCTTTGTCTGTCAGAATAATGCATAATTGTGCATTTCTGCATATGTGTTTGTGCATGAATGTGCAAATGTGAGTTTATGCATCTTATCTTTTTTTCATCTTTTTATTTTTATCAGTTATTAAACTGTGGCCATGCTGGGGCACCACCTTGAGGAATTTTTAGTCAAAATGAATCAACTCCAGTACTTGTTTTGTTTTTTTAAATTTTTTTTTAAGCCTGGTACTTATTCTATTGCTATCTTTTGCTGAACTGCTAAGTTACAGGGACATAAACACACCAACACGAGTTGTCAAGCAGTGATGGGGGATAAACACAGGCACAAAGACACATACACACACACACATATATGTATGTGAGTATATATGTTGTGTGTGTGTGTGAGTGGATGTGTGTGTGTTTGTGCGCATGAGTATGCGTGTTTGTGTATATATGTACATGTGTGTGTGCACATGCATTCGTGTATGTGTGTGTGTGTATATATTATATATATATATATATATATATAAATATATATATACTCATGATGGGCTTCTTTCAGTTTCCATCTACCAAATCCACTCTCAAGACTTTGGTCAGCCTGAAGCTATAATAAAAGACACTCACTCAAGGTGCCATGCAGTGGGACTGAACCCAGGACCATATGTGGTAGAGAAGCAAGCTTCTTACCACACAGCCATGCCTGCTCCTACGCGAGTGTTTTCTGTCAGTGAAAGTGAATTTTGTTCTTATCCACGTGTACCTGTGAATCTATTTTTGTATGTGTCTACAAATGCACTTGTTTCTCTTTACGCGTGTGCATTTGTGTCTGTGTATCACAATACCTGTGTGTCTACCTTTCTCTCTCTCTCCTCTCTCTCTCTCTCTCTCTCTTTCTCTCTCTCTCTCTCTCTCTCTCTCTTTCTCTCTCTCTCTCTCTCTCTCTCTCTCTCTCTCTCTCTCTTTCTGTCTTTCTTTCTTTGCGTCTCTACCTTTATATAATTATATGCACATATGTGTGTCTGCACAAATAAATGTGTGAATGTTCCTAAGCTAATCAATCAGTCAATCATATTTTTTTCTTATTTTTTTTGTGTGTTCTTGTTCCTAATCTCTCAATCATATTCCCACATAACAGAAACAAGGTGGAATATCCTTGTGTGTATCCTTTCTGATGCTATCGTTAAACCTTTTGAAGAATACGGCTATAATCTCTAATCTGAGGATTTAGAATCGGGCACAATATTTCTATCTGTCTAACATCAATTGTCTGTCTCTCTCTCTATGATGAGAAAATAGAATGAATAAAAATAACATGTTCTTTATTTGTCAGAAGGGTGATAAATGAGAGAAACATTACTTACAAGAACAAATTATGCAAATGGTGAAGGTTTATGTGGAATCAAGTGGGAGATAAAAAAAGATTTCAGAAACAAATTTAGTAAAAGGAAAATAAAATTGAAATATTACATTCCAATAAGGAGAGAGCTAAAATAGGACCAGTTAAAGAACCCAACAGTCCTAGATGGTTACACTAAGGTCACCAATGGTCATTCCAGACCCTTGTATAAGGCTAGAAACTTGGTGGTGGTATGGTGGTGGTGGTGGTGGTGGTGGTGGTGGTTGTTTGGTGGTGGTGGTGATGGTGGTGGTGGTTGTTTGGTGGTGGTGGGGTTATTGTTGTTGTTGGTGGTGGTGGTGGTGAGGGTGGTGGTGGTGGTGGTGGTTGTTTGGTGGTGGTGGGGTTGTTGTTGTTGGTGGTGGTGGTGTTGTTGTGGTTGTTGGTGGTGGTGATTTTGGTGGTGGTGGTGGTGGTGAGGGTGGTGGTGGTGACTTTGGTGGTGGTGGTGGTGGGTATATCAATTAAATTGTCCTTCGTGCATGACTGGTATTTGTTTTATACTAATCTTTTTTATTGCAGGTGTGGCTGTGTGGTAAAAGAGTTTGCTTTCCAGCTACATGGTTCCCAGTTCAATCCCACAGCTGGGCATTATGGGTATATGTCCTTTTTTCTAAAACCCTGAGCTAACCAAAGCCTTGGAGAGGATTTGCTACAAGGGAACTGAAAGAAGCCCATCATAAATATGTGTATGTATGTGTGTGTAAGTGTATGTGCATGTGTGTATGTGTACCTTTGTGTCCCGTCTTGACGTTGCATGGCAGTTGTAAAAGGATTGTCATTGTCATACATTTGTGTGTCACTCATTTCCAATATACTACCATGGAAATGTCTGGCCATGGAAAAATATTACCTTGCTTGGAAACTGGCGAGTGCTGGTGACAGGAAGGGCATCCAGCTGTATAAAATCTGCCCCGATAAAATCCATCTGAACCATGCAAGCATGAAAAAGTGGATGCTAAAACGATTATGATGAGGATGATGTGTGTGTGTGTGTGCACGCACATGCACATGTCTGAATAAAGATAGATGAGTGAATTTGATGTTGCACAAAGGGGCATGGAATCAGAATGATGCAGTAGGGGTAAACAAGCATATGCAATTGGACCCCGCTTCTGATATTGGGGGTTGTGTTCTATGCCTTGACCTGAGCTTAGAACAGGGATTGTCTCTTTGAGCTGGGAAATGAATGAAATGCCTGGTGTGTGTCTTGTTGTGGCTACCCCCTCCTAAAAAGATGGGGAATAGGCCTGGGCATCTAACAAAAAAATAAAGATACAGTAAGAATTTTTTTTTATAAATACAGTGAACAGGTATGGAGGTCCAGTAGAACAAAACAGGAATCAAAGAGTTTCATAGATAAAAAATGGTTGAGGACCATGGGGTACACCTGGCTGCTGAATTATTTTTGCCCACCATAGGTAAAAAATGGTTAAGAACCACTGGTCTAAATAATAATTCAGTTTATCCCTACCACCTGGTCCTTTGGTACCTTTAGAGGAATTCCCTGTTGTAAAGTTTTAGATCAGGATTCCCAGTTTTCTCTCTACCTGTGGCATAAGCTGGTTGCTGTATTGGGTCTGCTGCCACACCCAGTGCCACCAAATTTCAAACAGGGGTATAACAAAAGTTTTCCATTAAGATTTGTGATTGAATTAATGAGTAAGGTTAATATTTATAATGAATTTGCTATTTTCGATGGGTGTGCAGCACACACCTAGGACACCCGGAATATATGCTCCTGCTCTCTACGCATGGTTTTTTTTTTCCTTTGTACATTGATAGAAGATGCTTAAACTGAATATTGGCCATATCAGCTTCCCCAGTTTGAGACAAAGATCTACAAAGAACATAGGTACTAACCTTTATCTTCTGGTTAGTTTTTAGCCTTTTTCAAGCCTAGCCAGGCTCATGGGCCCAGTTTCCCGGTTTCTATGGTGTCTGTGTTCCCCCCACCCCAACTGGACGGGATGCCAGTCCATCGCAGTGTTACTCAAGAAACAGGAAGAGAGAGTGAGAGAAAGTTGAGGCGAAAGAGTACAACGGGGGTCACCACCAACCCCTGCTGGAACCTCTTGGAGCTTTAGATGTTTTCACTCAATAAACACACACAACGCCTGGTCTGGGAATTGAAACCGTGATCCTCCGACCACAAGTCCGCTGCCCTAACCACTGGGCCATTGCATCTCCACATCTGATTTGTTTATGAAAATAAAATTAAATTAGAATAATTTGGAGTATTTCTACAGAAGTGACTTTGCGGTTTTGTGAGCGAATGCTTTAAAGCTCAAGAGGGCTTGTTAGAAATCAAAATTTTGTAACTACATTGAACAGGTCAAAAGACTACACAGAAACTTCTACACATTAACAGTTGCAGTTCCCATTTGAAAAATTAGGAATTTAAAAGGAAGAAACTTCTCTGTTACAGTGACAAGGTCACGTGACATTTTGCAGAAGCTCTGGTGTTGTATAATGTTGATTGACCGAAATTTGAATTAGTAATAATCTTTGGAGAACCGTGTAAATACCGGTTCGAGGAGAACTCCACAAGCAAATAAAGTCTGTAACTAACAATTAAGATCGATACCTTGTCTTTGTTGCAATACAACGGTGGCTGTTGTATAAAGTGATGTAGGACTAAGTAGATTTAGTTCAAACATATCTTCTTACACCTCACAAATCATACGAGTGTAAAGATGCTATAGAAATAACAGCTGTAAAGCCAACAGTACTTGCTTACTCTAATTGTAAGAGAATATCAATGTTTATCTAGTTCTTTCTCTGGTCTCTCTCTTTCTCCTATTTCTGTTTACTGCTTACACTGAGGATAATTATTTCGAAATCCTCTCTAAATTGATTTTTTATTTTTTCTGTGTCTACAAACTTGTAATTACCATTCTTACAGAAGTGGATTGATTGGTTGAGCGATTGGCTGTAACACTTGACTCCCCCCTCATCTTCTGTATATTTTTCATATACTTATACAAAGAAAAGTTGGCTATATGGCTATATTTTGTTCTACTTGGCCTAACAGCAATTAGAAAAAAGCTTAACAGTGAATTAACAGGCATTACAGTAAGTAATATAAAGACAGTAAATTCAGAAACCCAAACTTCAGTGATAGGATATAATTAACATTAAAAATGGTTTAAAATTTTGGCACGAGGCCAGCAATTTCAGGGGAGTGGCCAAATCGATTGCAATCAGTGTCTGATTGGTACTTACTTTAGGGAGCCCTAAAAGGTGACAGGCAATGCTGACCTCAGAGGAATTTGAATTCAGAATGAAGGTACTATACATACCTGCATGCAATATTTCCCCCTTGAATCTCTTTCCTACACCATACCTTCTCAACACCTGCTTCTTCCATCACTGCCCACTCGTTACATACCTCTCGCACCCTGTCTGCCACGTTCGTTTCACAATCTCATGAACTCACCTGCCCACTCACCCTCTCCAATCCCCTCACCCTCAGTCCACTCACATCTTCCCCCAGTCCCCATTATACTTAGGGCCTTTGTAGGTCTTAATCCGGCCCTGACCACAATAATCAGTATCACGTGAGTTCCATTTGATGGTGGCTAACCACAACAATCAGTATCCAATGTCTGTGTCTACAATTATCAATATTCTTTTCTACTCTAAATTTGGGCACAAGGCCCGAAATTTTGGGGATGGAGGCCAGTTGATTAGAGCGACTCCAGTACGCAACTGGTACTTAATTTATCAACCCCAAAAGGATGAAAGGCAAAGTCGACCTTGGCAGAATTTGAACTCAGAACATAAAGACAGATGAAATATCATTTTGCCCGGTTGGGTAAACATGTATTTTCTTTGTAGTAGCACACCTGTTTCTGTCTTCATTCCTGATCTCTCTCTCCACCTGGGTAACCTTGTACTTCCTCTTCAGCTAGACACCTGTCTCCGTCTCATTATAGCCTTTCATCATCCGACAGAAGATGGCCTCCCGCAGTGCCCCCTCCCCACTTGAATTTTTTTTTTGTCTTGCAAGTACTTAATGACCCTGTCAGTGCAGGTGTCAAAAGCATCCAGTCCACACTGTAAAGTGGTTGATGCTTGGAAGGGCATGCAGCTGTAAAAACCTTGCCATAGCTGACCTCATCTATGCTTGTGCCATGTAAAAAGCACTAGGTCCACTCAGCTGAATGGTTGGTGTTAAGAAGGGCATCCAGCTGTAAAAACCATGCCATAGCTGACCTTGTCTGTGCTTGTGCCATGTAAAAAAGCACTAGGTCCACTCTGCTGAGTGGTTGGTGCCAAGAAGGGCATCCAGCTGTAAAAATCCTGCTAAAACTGTCACAGAAGTTTGGTGCAGGCTTCGGCCTGGCCAGCTCTTGTGAAGTTGTCCCAACCATGCAAGCATCGAAGGTGGATGTTAAACATGATGATGATGAAGATGATATATGTGTGGGGTGATGTTTATGTATGTATATCTATTCATTTCTCATGCTCTCTCTATATATATGTATATGTGTGTGTGTGCACACGTACACGTACACCCACTCTTGCAGATTCTGAGTTTGTCTGAAATTCTTGATTTTTATATATTTATAATTGGTGCTTATAACAAGTGATAATCTATATTGTATAAAATACATTAATTAACTATTTTAATTAACTTAGTTGATAGTCTTTAAATAAAAGAATCTCAATAAGAAATAGACAAGAACCCGAACAAAGCAAATGTGTTATATATATAATGAAGCTGTGATAAGTCCTTTGAAATAATTTCTTGAGAAAAACAGATTTATCTTCACTGCTATAATGGACATCACAGTCAGTGATTAATCACATCAAAGTCCGTCCAATCAGATAAACATTAAGGAAGCACACATTAGATAATATAGTCCAAGATACACTATGTCTGAATACAAGCTGGCATGGTCATGGCTGGAAAGCCTTTGATAATAAGGTTAGCTTGATTAAAGATGACCTGAGGCCGAACAATAGTCGAAATAATTATCTTTTAAGAAAGATCAAATACTTTAATTCCTTGCGTAGCCTATATGACTAACAATAAATTATATATTTCTTTTGTGCTTCTACGTCGGTTTGACTACGTGGGTAATGTGTTAAACCAGCACATGGATAAATAATTTATATCAATTAAAAAAAGATGAAAGTTCACATTCTGCTAGTCATCTTTGTCTCTCATTCCTCCAGGGTCATTAAAATAAGTCATCAAGCATATAATAGGAGTAATTCCGATGGCTATACCCAATAACTATAATATGATTTTGTGCCAAAGTTAATAATCATCATTATGCCGAAGCCAGGAATTTTATTGGTTGAATTAACAAAGCACCAGACACAATGCTTTGCAATATTTAGTTACATCTAAGGCAGCAAACTTGCGGAAACACTAGCATGCTGGGTGAAATGCTTAGCAGTATTTCGTCAGTCTTTACGTTCTGAGTTCAAATTCTGCCAAGGTCGACTTTGCCTTTCATTCTTTCAGGGATTGATAAATTAAGTACCAGTTGCATACTGGGTTCAATTTAATCGAATGGCCTCCTCCAACAAAATTTCAGGCCTTGTGTCTAGAGTAAAAAGAATATTTAGTTATATTTAATGCAGCAAGCTCGCAGAAACGTTAGCACACCGTGCAAAATGCTTAGCAATATTTTGTCGGTCTTTATATTCTGAGTTCAAATTCTGCCAAGGTCGACTTTGCCTTTCATACTTTCAGGGGTTGATAAATTAAGTACCAGTTGCGTACTGAATCAATCTAATCAAATGCGCCCTTTCCAAAAATTTTGGGCATTGTGCCTAGAGTAGAGTAAGGTATTTAGTTACATCTAAAGCAGCAAACTCACAGAAATGTTAGCACACCAGGCAAAATGCTTAGCAGTATTTTGTCGGTCTTTATGTTCTGAGTTCAAATTCTGCCAAGGTCGACTTTGCTTTTCATCCTTTCAGGGGTCAGTAAATTAAGTACCTGTTTCGTACTGGGGTCAATCTAATCAAATGCCCCCCCCCACCAAAAAAAATTTCGGGCCTTGTGCTTAGAGTAGAAAAGAATATTTAGTTACATCTAAGGCAGCAAGATGTTTATCTGCCTCTCAGAGTATTCTGAGTTCCAGTCATGGTGCAGTCAGCTTTAGTTTCGATGCCTCAGGTGACATACTGGGAATATTAAATGATTATGCCCTCCTACTAAATTATTACCATTAGCAAAACACTGAAAATGAATCTTGGTTTGTTCATATAGCATTATTGATATTCACATATAAGTAAATATGGTACAGAACTTGTTTAACAGAAGTATCAGTTGTTTTGTTTTGCCAATAATATATAGTGAAGATTATACACCTGAGATTATTAACACTTTCAATCAACCAGTTGGATGTTACATAGATTATTGTCATTTCAAGTAAAATGATTAAAAATTCTAGCAAAATGATTAGTTTAATTTCTTTGTGTGAACTCAGTCATTCATTTATTTTATTTCTCTAGGTTAAATTTCTAATTCATTTTTCCAAACTAATTGAAATTTTCTGCCGATATTTCAAAATTAGATTTATCAAGTCAAGTGAGAAATGAAGTAATTTTATTGCCATTTTATTAACACTTTAACAATTAAAATTAGTTTTAATTGAAAAGTCGTTAACAATGTTAAGAATCCAAAGATGGTCAAAGCATGGTTATTCAGTATTGGCAAAAATCAGTTTTAACACCTTTTTCCTTTACAAATCTAATTTTAGTTTGCTATAAGGAAGAAGAAGAAGAGAATTTCATGTTTCAGGCACAGCCCCCTTTTTTAGAAGAGATGTATCCCTTTCTGTAGGTTTGAAGAATTTTGTGATTTTGGCCATGGAAGTGAAGGGACTGATAAGATCTTAGTCAGTGCAAGGTACTGGCTTTTAGATCCACTGCCACCCAGTAGAGAGTTTATATCATCCTCATCATCATTGCTTTATGTCTATTTTCCATACTAGTTATTTTAACGTACCGATCTACTTGGTAAAATTATTAATTGATTAATTTTACCCTTTTATTATTAATATATAATCTTGTGCTTTAAGGGGACCATCCAGACACTTCATCAATCTATTTCAATGCAGGGCCTACTGATCATTCTCTCCTTCCCCTACTAAACATGAATAACCATGAAGCTCTGCTACAAGAACCTCTCCTGCCCTATCTCTTGGACAGTTTGGCAGGAACTGGTAAGCCGGAGGACTGTGGCAAACATTACTGTCTGCTTTGGCATAGTTTCTACATCTGGATGCCCTTTCTAATGCCAACCCCTTTACAGAGTGCATTGACTGTATTTTATATGGTACCAGTACCAGGGAGGTCACTGAGTAACTTACAAGATGCAATTCCTCAACTGAGCAAGGACATAGTATTGAGGGAGTGGCTTTGTGCCAGGTGATGAGAGGCTAAAGTAGGAAGAGAGGGACAGGAAAGGAAGAGCTACATTGGTATCCCAGTTGGAAAAGGAGAAAAAGAAAAGAAAAGATGGAGAAGATGTGTCAGAGTATACCCTCAAGTACAGGGTGGTGGACATAAATGGAGTGGCTGAGAGGATTGGATAAGGTGAGTGAGTAGGAAAGTTCCTGAAAGTGCAAAAGGAGTGTGAGAGATGAAAGAGATGAGGAAGGAGATGAGGAAGGAGAATGGGAGATGAATAGGAAGAGGAGGAGATTGAATTTGAGACACCAGCAAAAGAAGAAATAAAGATAGATTTTGTTTCTATTCCAATGAAAAACGATTTTATTCTCTTTATCGATCACATTCTCACCTGGAATCGAATTTTGTAATTTTTTCAAGACTTATGCATCCCCTGATACAGTCGGTATCTACATATCAAATTTGTGTGCAGTCGGATGGAGGATGCCTGAGATCCTAGAAGACACACAGACAGACAGACAGAACAGATTTTATATAATAGATAATAATATTTAACTATAAAAATACTGAAAAGTCCATGGCTTTGAATAAAAGAAAATACAGGGGGAACGGTTAATTATGATTTTATGCAACATGTTCCCCTTCTCAGATTCACACACTTTTTGTGGTGGTCCTTCAGTTTTTTGAAGCCCAGCAAAAGAGCATGAAAGGTTGGGCTTCCAACCAAGCCACTTGCAATACCCTTAAAACCAGAAATTTTTCAGTACCCCCTAGTGTATGAAAAATTAAACCATTTTCTGTATTACAGAAATACAACCAATTAATAGCATGTAAATTTTAACAGGATCTCATATTGACCCTTAAGGGCCATATGGACCCAAGCTGAGAACCACTGATGTGGAGCCTTCCCTTTTGGCTTGTAATAAACCCTCCTTTTAAACAGACTGATTTATTATGTCTTGTTTATGATAATACAATTGTTCTTCATAGATATTTAGTAAATAAAATAAAATAAAATGAAAACTAAATGCAGAAAGGAAACTGCTAAGATAATAAAAAAAAAAAATAGTTTTTCAGATTTTTGGAATAAGTACCAAACTTTATTAACCATTTATTTATTTTCTATACTATTTCTGAAATTTATTCAGATTTCCAAACATTAGGCACTAGAGATTATGGTGTGAAAAAAAGAATTCTTCAAAGCTTCAGTTTTTCATATTTTGCCAAAGTCACATCTCCATTCCAAAATATGCTAGTGGCCATAAATTATTGGATTTTTTCCACTTTTCTTTCCGAAATATAGTCTGAAGAGTGTTTTTAAAAGTAGAAGATAATGGTTGCGCAAAGAGAAACTTTTTATATAAATTCCATTTTTTTTATTGACAAGGTAGTGTACATTAGACTCCTGATATACATACACACATATATATATACACACATACATAAACACACAAATATCATAATAATCATCATCATCATTAAACATCCATATATGCATACATATGTATATATATATATATATATAAATATATATATCTCCGTATGTATGCATGTCCATACATACATACATACATATATATATATAGTAATAAAATTATAATCCTGCATTATATTGGAACAGATCAGTGCAACCCCCAAAAACTGGTATCATCAGTTAGCATTGTTAGACTATAGGTGACACAATAAAATATGACCTTTTTTGTGCATATTAAAAACATTTCCTGCAAATGAAACTGAAGGATATACATATATATATATATATATATATATATATATATATATATATATATATACATATTGCCATGTTGATTCGCTAGCTTCTGCACGCATTTTTTTTCTCTCCTTGTTTCTCTCCGTGTTTCTTTTCTGTGTATCTTTCTGTTGAAGAGCGTAGGCTCGAAAGGTAAAAGACTTGTTTTATTTATATTCCTGAGCGCCATAATAATACAATCGTTTGTTTCTATTCCACCTGCCTTCGTCTTTTGTTTATTTTCATAAAGCTTCCCGTTATATATGTATGTATGTATATATATTGACAAACTGTGCGTGATGACAAAGGAGGTAAATAGCAATATTGTAGACAATAAAGGAATAAATTTATTGAATGATGCATTCTATGGAAAATCACATACAGGACTCAAAGTTTCTGTGTCAATAATAAGATTATCACTGCTCTTCTTCAGCTGTGGTTAGCCTGGTGCCCATAGCACAATCAATTACAATTGCTTAATGGTCTTAATGTGATTCTCCATACCTGTCTCATTCAATAAATATGTATACTCTTTTATGCTTTTACTTGTTTCAGTCATTTGACTGTGGCCATGCTGGAGCACCGCCTTTAGTCGAGCAAATCGACACCAGGACTTATTCTATGGAAGTCTAGTACTTATTCTATCGCTAAGTTATGGGGACGTAAACACACCAGCATCGGTTGTCAAGCGATTTTGTGGGGGACAAACACAGACACAAAAACACACACACATATACATATATACGACAGGCTTCTTTCAGTTTCCGTCTACTAAATCCACTCAAAAGGCTCTGGTTGGCCTGAGGCTATAGTAGAAGACACTTGCCCAAGGTGCCACGCCGTGGGACAGAACCCAGAACTATGTGGCTGGTAAGCAAGCTACTTACCACACAGCCACTCCTACGCCTATGTATATATATATATATATATATATATATATATATATATGATATTATATATATAATATTTGTCAATATCACTTTAAATCAGTGAATATATACATTATTATTATGATATATTATTATAGTTATTATGTGTGTGTGTGTGTGTGTAGATGAATTTATTTAGAATTCTATGATATATATATCACTATATAAACTACTCAGATATCTATCCAAGTTCCTAAAATAGACATGGCTATAAAGCTACTCTCGAACAAAGGCAATCAATGGAATATCAATGCCTAAATTCAAATCGTCTAAACAGTTGAAACATTAGTGATTAAAGCATTCTAAAACGCAAGTACTTTTGCAAACATTAACAAGCTACAAATGTCAGTGAAATATCAGTTTGATATTTATCATTATATATGAAAAAAAATAAGATTGAAAGTATTCTGTTAATGTTGTAGTAGTTACTGTGCACGATATCTGACATGTTGTTACTCTATTAATGTCGTCTGCTCCATAATGATACATTCCTGTTCAACAATAAATGTTGTCTGCTGTACACAAAAAAAAAAATAAACATGTCGTTAAGTATAAAAATCCACCTGGTCAGATCACAGGTGTTGCAATAAAACTTCTCTAGAATTGGTAATTGTGAATAATATTTATCCATGTAGAACCTGAAATTGGGTACCACATGTTGACAGCAATATGTAAAGGTAAAGTTACCTTCTTGAGTTGTACCGACACATAAGGGCCGGTTTCCCCAGTTTCCATGGCGTCTTTATTCTCCACCTGGACAGGATGCCAGTCCGTCACAAGATTATTCATTTCTGGTAGCTGAGTGGCCTGGAACAACATAAAATGAATTGTTTTGCTGAAGAACATAATGCACTGCCTGGTCCTGGAATTGAAACCGCAATCTTATGATCATGAGTCCGACACCTTAATCACTAAGCCATGTGCCTCTACTAAGGAAAAAAGGAGCCAATTTCCTCATTTTCATGGTGTGTATATTCCCCACCTGTGGAGGCACATGGCCTAGTGGTTAGGGCAGCGGACTCACGGTCGAGGGATCACGGGTTCTTCTGCTGACTCTTTTTCCACAACTTTCTCTCATTCTTTCCTCCTGCATCTTGCAGCTCACCTGCGACAGACCAGTGTCCCGTTCAGGTGGGGAATCTATACTCCAAGGAAACCGGGAAGCCAGCCCTAATGAGCCAGGTATGGCTTGAGAAGGAACAGACATATTCCCCACCTGGATGGAATGCCAGTCTGTTGCAGGATTACTCCATTTCACTAGCTGAGTGAACTGGAGCACTACTCTTTACAATAAACTTTTCTAGTATTGTCACTAGGCCTGAAATTTTAGTGGAAGGTGGAGTTTGTCAATTACCCAACCCAAGTGCTCAACTGGTATCTATTTTATCAACATCATAAGGATAAAATGGCTCAGTCGACCTTTGTGGAATGCAGTGGTCATCTTATTGTTGACACAGAAACTTCGAGTCCTGTATGTGATTCGCCATAACTGCATCATTCAATTAAAATAGGTGTAAGAGTAACGGCAGACGAAATAACGCTAAGCATTTTGCCCGGCATGCTAACGTTTCTGCCAGCTTGTCGATGCTAAGAATCCTGAAAGCTTGTTGCCTTTGGAAAGGAATTATTGTTAGCAATAAAAGATATTCATTTTTGTGTAAGTGCAGTGTATGTTGATAATAATTTATCTTTTGATAGAATAGATTTAAAATATTTTAAACAATTTGAGATGACAAAACAACTTTTTATATATGGTTCTTTAAATTTCTTTTTGGATTGATTTTGGAAATAAGATTAACTTCAGATTTAGTTTTAAAAAGGAAAGTGTAATGGAGAGAGACATTTACGAGGATAAAAGAATATGTTTACTTGTTGGATTTTGTTTCAAGAATCTTTCTATCTTCTCTGCCTGTCTGCCTACCTGCCTATATGTATGTATATATATGCATGAATGTATACACACACACATACATACATTCGTATATATACCTACATATATTTGAAATCTTATTATGTATATTATAAAAAGAGCTACTAAGATATTCATTTAAGTTCTTAAAACAGATCTGGCAATGAAGCTATTCTTGAAGTAAGGTTTCATAGGATTAGATATACGTAAATTAAATTCAACAAAGCAACTAGAAAACAAATAACTTTCATATTTAAAGTTTTGAATTATTCTCTAGTATTAGTAAACTACAAATGTCAGGGAATAATAATATATATCATTACATATGAAAATATCTGTAAGTATCCCACCATATTGTTAAGCTATAAATGTCATCTGCTTTACAATGATACATTGTTGTTGTGGGTAATAAAATCCTAGCTGAGCTCAGATTTTGTAAATATAGTGAAACATGGGCTTTGATTATAGGGGACTGGCAAAGGCTTGAAAGAAATGAAGGTTGGCATGCTTTGCTAGATGGGTGATATCATTGTTGCATACCGACAATATTCGATGATGTAGACTAGTTTGTCTTTTCGAGTTTATGTTGTCCATAGTCAGACAGTGGGACTGGATTTTGTGCAAATTCCCATTATAAAAAGTCATCATGCTCAAGCATCACTTGAAAATGGTAAAAATAAGACCTATCACAAAAATGGCTGGTCATAGCCTTCACATGTGTGGGACTTTCAGTCAGGTTATGGCAATACTTGAACACAAGATTGCAGCCATCATATATATATATATATATATATATATATATGTGTGTGTAAATATAATATGTGACAGTTATTCTGTAGCCATGATAAAACTCCGAGTTTTGGATGTCGGGGCGGAAACCCACACCGCCATCTCTTCAATTATCCAGCCATCAAAAAAATGCTATGAAAATTTTCATAGCATTTTTTCAATGGCCGGATAACTGAAGAGATGGCAGAATGGGTTTCAGCACCAACATCTGAAACTCGGAGTTTTATCATGGCTACAGAATAACTGTCACATATTATATTTACAGATAAATTCCTCTATTTACATAATATCGAGGTCTCTTTCATTCTTTTGTTGTCTTACCATTTCTACCAAGATATATATATATATATATCATATAAAAGATTGTGGCTAAGGCCAAAACAATGCGAAGTAAACACAAGGGAAATCACAAGAAAACAAATATATGAATGAATGTAGACTTACCTTGTATTCAATATTTCGGGGTTATGATCTCATTTCCAAGAAATTGACAAATGTTGCCAATCTGTGTCTGTGTGACCTCTCACACACGTGCACATTGGCAACATTCGTCAATTTTTTGAAAATGGGGTCATAACCCCCGAAATATTGAATACAAGGTAAGTCTACATCAATTCACATATTGGTTTTCTTGTGTTTTACCTTGCATTTACTTTGTATTGTTTGGCCTTACCCAAGATATTTTATACAATATATTCTACACAATGCTACACAGCAATTATTCCATTATCATATATATATATATATTTATCTCTCACCAGATGGAGTACTTATTTTGTTGAATTTTCTATCTTGGATCAGTACATTACATACGCAGAATTCCTTTGAATATCATGGGTGTTATGTTCCAAAACCCCTTGCAATAGATGAAAATCCACGAAGTAGAAACAGTACTGTACTTTATATTTCTTTTTATTATTTTTGTAATTTGTATATATTTATTTTATTATAAATGCAAAACAACTCCACAGAGGAATTGACATAAGGTTAAATAATAAACCGCGATAGGTGAACTGTGATATGGAGAGGAACTGCTGTAGATATATATATGATTGACTGTTAAATTCACAAGTTTTTTTCTCTCTCGTTTTATTCTCTCTCTTTTTATTTGCTCTCTATTTATTTTCTCATGTTCCTTTCTGTTGAAAATCTCAGGCTTGAAACATAAAAGACTTTCTCACCTTCCTGAGCAGCAAAATAATACACTTGCTTGTTATTTATACACCTGCTTTCATCTTTTGTCTTTTTGTAAATTTCAGGTATATATAGTTAGGGGTCTCCAAGAGAGGTCCCAGGGAGTAGCGTCCCTGCCTTCCTGAGCTAGTTTTCCATCATATTCTTAAAAATCGTGGTAGAGGCCTAGGTCTCGGGACCACCCATGTCTAGAAACTGAGGCTGGAGGTAAGCAAGGTCATGCTCCCTGTAGAAAATCCAGCTCCAAAATAGCCTCATGATAGCAAGGGAGAAGGGCATAGGCCAGCCCAAAGGTTGGGGGTGGGCTGCACCTGCATACCTCAGTTGCTATGGCATTGATGTAGATCTGGTCACCCCCATTAACAGGGACAAAACCTGGATTTAGAACACTGGATGATGATGGTTATGATGATGAGGATGAAGATCATGATAATGAAGATATATATATATGTATATATATATATATATATATGAATTTATAAATGAGGGTGAAAAATTGATATTAATTTAATAATACCATTAATTTAACACCGAGTGGATTAGCACAAAAAACTAAGGAGAAAATACAAATTTATACATAAATTATTAATAATTTATGTATATATATATTTCTATTTCTTTACTACCCACAAGGGGCTAAACACATAGAGGACAAACAAGGACAGACAAATGGATTAAGTCGATTATATCGACCCCAGTGCATAACTGGTACTTAATTTATCGACCCCGAAAGGATGAAAGGCAAAGTCGACATATATATATATATACACACACAATGAGCTTCTTTCAGTTTCAGTCTCCCAAATCCACTCACATGACAAATGATTAGCTTGAGGCTATAGTACGAAGCACTTGCTCAAGGTGTTATGCAGGGGAACCCAGAATTATGTGGTTGTGAAACAAGCATCTTTCTGCGCAACCACACCCGCGATTGTTCAGAAATCATGTGGAAATGACAATGTGGTTAAGATATTTGTTTCACAACGACTTGGCTTTGGTCTGAATTCTCCTACATTGAACTTTTGACCCTTACATTGTGAACAGAGTTTGGTAAACTGAATCTGTGCAAAAGTACATTGTATACAGAACTAATAACCTTTACTAGGTTTCATTGTACAATGCCAGAGAGAAAAAGTGAATACTGAATGAACATACCATAATTGGAATCAAATATTGGTTGACAATGGTTTGTACTATGAATGGTTGTCATAAACATTTATTTATACGATGTAATATATTGCAATAAATACAGTCAATTATTTGGAAATCAAGAAAAAAAATGTGTGTTTTTCACTAAAAGTGCTGAAGAAGAATCCATAAAATTTTGTACTAGAATCATATTATAAACAAGGACATTATGAGAAGAAAATTATCATGATGACTATAAGTCAGTGGGAATGAATGAAGATTATGGCTGGCCGGCTGGCTGGTAATGTGCTGCAGCGATCAGATTGATCAGTTCAGAGGAAAAAAATAAAATAAAACAGCCATTAGGAGGTGGAGGAGAAGGAGAAGACGACGGAAAAGAAGAAGAAGAAGAAGAAGAAGAAGAAGAAGAAGAAGAAGAAGAAGAAGAAGAAGAAGAAGAGGAAGAAGAGAAGAAGAAGAAGAAGAAGAAGAAGAGGAAGAAGAAGAAGAAGAAGAAGAGGAAGAAGAGGAGAAGAAGAAGAGGAAGAAGAAGAAGAAGAGGAAGAAGAAGAAGAAGAAGAAGAGGAAGAAGAAGGGAAAGAGGAGGAAGAAGAAGGGGAAGAGAAGGAGGAAGAAGAAGTTGATGGAGATGAGGAGGAGGGAATCATGGGTTGTATGGCATTAAACATTTTGGAAGTCTGTCAACAAACACAAACAAAACGTGGAATATGCAGCTGATTGATTAACCTGAGGCTACAGCAGAAGATGTTTCACCAAGATGCCACACAATAGAAACGAACCTAGAACCATGTTGTTGGAGAGCCAACTTCTTATCACATGCCACACTTCTTCCTACCATATACAGAAAACAAAATTTATTTCTCTGAACATCTTTACTACTTGCTTGTTAATAACAAAGTTTATCTTGGACAACATCATTCAATGTCTCTTCCCCTTTTTATAGATGATAGCAGGATGTGATATGAGAGGAATTTGCATATTATTTTTAGCAAGTCAAGTAATCATGCTGAGCCTTTCTCATTAACAAACTTGTTTGAAAATTTCCTCAATAAAAAATTGAAATTCTGTCTTTGTAAAATATTCCGATAATTTGTTTTTAAAAAAATCACTTTCAGATTATCATTTTTTGGTTAAATTTTCTTTAGACTTTGAATATTCCAAGTTGATAAAATGTATTTCCATGACCAAAATCAGAGTGAACATCAGAGAAATTTCAGTTTGCAAATTTAATCAAAATTCAATTTAAAAACAGCAAATTGTCAATTTAAATCCATCTTTCAGTATTTTTGATGTAATTTTTCAATACAAGTTTAAAATTTAATTTCTATTTTAAAACAACATTCTAATTTGAATTTTCAAATTCATCTCAGACTTTAACCAACAAAAATATCTTAATTTGAAATTTCAAAATATTGACAAAAAAAAATATTTATATTTATATATATATAAAAAGCGGATGAAGTAAACTTGAAGTACTCTCCTACATCGATGTATTTATTGATGTAGACATCTATCTACATCAACGTATTTATGACCAGCACGCTTAGTCAAAACCGAAGTAGACTGATATACAGCTGACGAGATGGAGATCCTGTGTGTTGTGATTGTAGTTGAATATTTTAACACACTTTTCCCTTTACTCTAGCCCACCCTCCTTACTGAAAAGGAGTACCAACACCAGCTGGTGATTAAAATTGTGACTGAATGGGATTCTGTACAAGAGAAAATATTGTATTCCAAGTCACTTAGATGCTACAGAAGCTTGATATGCATATGTGTGTCTGTGTCTCTGTGTGTGTGTAAATATATATATGTATATATATCATCATCATCATCATCATCATCATTTAGCGTCCGCTTTCCATGCTAGCATGGGTTGGACGGTTCAACTGGGGTCTGTGAAGCTGGAAGGCTTCGTCAGGCCCAGTCAGATCTGGAGGTGTTTCTACGGCTGGATGCCCTTCCTAACACAACCACTCCGTGAGTGTAGTGGGTGCTTTTTACGCGCCACCTGCACAGGTGCCAGACAGAGCTGGCAAACGGCCACGAATGGATGGTGCTTTTACATGTCACCGGCACGGGGCCAGGCGATGCTGGTAACGGACACGAACGGATGGTGCTTTTACGTGCTACTGACACGGGGCAAGACAGAGCTGGCAAACGGCCATGAACGGATGGTGCTTTTACATATGAGCAAAACACCCCCTGTCCAATGGATGGTGCTGAATCATATCGGCTGAATAAAAAGCAATCAGTGTTTTCCTTTCATTAAAAAATAATTAATCATGCTTTTATATAAAAAAAAAACTTCTTGAGAAACCAAATAGTCTTTCCTTCCTTCATGCCAAGTTTGAAGAAAATATCTCTTTTGCATCTTACATTTTTAGGTCTTTTAAATATACTGCATTTTGTGGCATTATTTCAAGCCAGCCGGCTTTTTTTAGTGCAAACTGCAGTGCATTTTTCTCTTGTACGCACAGTATCAATCACAACAGCTGATGTACTTGCATGTACAAATGCACGTTCCCATGGCTTTATCGATTGCGTTCTCACTGGAATCGATTTTTGTAATTTTTCAAGATTTATACATGCCCTGATACCGTCAGTATTTACATATTGAATTTCAGCGCAATCAGATGGAGGATGTCCAAGATAGTGGAAGACACACACACACACAGAATGGATTTTATATAATATATACATATATCTGCCAGTGGCACGTAAAAAGCACCCACTATACTCACAGAGTGGCTGGCGTTAGGAAGGGCATCCAGCTGTAGAAACACTGCCACATCAGACTGAAGCCTGGTGCAGCCTCCTGGCTTCCCAGACCTCGATCAAACCGTCCAACCCATGCTAGCATGGAAAACGGACGTTAAACGACGATGATGCAACAGAGTAAAAGAATATATATATATATATTCTTTTACTCTGTTACTTGTTCAGTCATCTGACTGTGGCCATGCTGGAGCACCACCTTTTAGTCGAACAAATCAACCCCAGGATTTATTCTTTGTAAACCTATTACTTATACTATCAGTCTCTTTTGCGAAACATCTAAGTTACATAGGACATAAACACACCAACATTGGCTGTCAAGCAACAGTGAGGGATAAACACAGACACAAAGAATCACATACATACATACATATATATATACAAACATACATATATATACATACATATATATCATCATCTTCGTTTAGTAAAATCTCAGAAAATAATTAAAAATTCACATTTTTTATCAATTATTTTGTATATATATATGTATATATATATATATATATATATATATATATATATGTATATATATATATATACATATATATATATATATACATACATATATATATATATATACATATATATATATACACACACAAGGAACTTCTTTCAGTTTCTGTCTACCAAATCCATTCACAAGGTTTTGGTCGACCTGAGGCTATAGTAGAAGACACTTGCCGAAGGTAACACGCAGTGGGACTGAACCCAGAACCATGTGGTAGGGAAGCAATCTTCTTACCACACAGCCATGCCTGCACCTATATTTATATATATATTTATTTATTTATACCCTACATAACATACTTGGGTGCTCAATTTTGCCTTATGTAAATCCAAACGTACTTACTGTTCTCTGATTGTCTTTTGTCAATTCCACTCCCTCACTATACACATACATATATACTTGTTTTTATACACACACACACACACACGAACATACGTACATACATACATACATACATACATACATACCTACATACATATATATATATATACTCACATATTTTTTTTATTCTTATGTCTTGGTGCTGGATTTCTCATGATATCTTATGATAGTAGTATTACAACAGAAGGAAAATCTTATCTTACTTGTCTGCTTAACTAGACACCATAAGCTTTATCTGGATGTATTCATTCTGTTTCTATGTGTATGTATGTGCATGCATATATCTATATCTATATATATGAATATAATATATATATCTATATATATATATGAATATTATATATATATATATATATATATGAATATATATATCTACATATATGAATATATATATATATATATATATATATATATATATATATATATATATTATATATATATATGAATATATATATATATGAATATATATATATATATATGAATGAATATATATAGAGAGAGAAAAAGAGAAAAAGAGGGATAGAAAGACATAGATAGATAGACTGATAGATAGACAGATGGATGGACAGACAGATATATGATGCAAAACAGATTTTCTTTTAGACACATTCTGTTGAAAATATGATTGTTTTCTAGATTTTTCATTCATTGAAGTCCTTTATCAAGAATTTGTGGGTTTGAAATTCTACTTTTACTTTCCTAATTCTGTATGAACGAATACCTTACTGTTTGTTTGGAACTGTGATGTTCCCAAATTCATCAATCTGGTCCTCTGCAGTCGCATCTTCATGATGAAGTAATGTTGGAATATGTTGCTAACACTGTAGTAGGCAGAGCAAATGTATTTTCTGTAGATACTATCATGGGCATTTGAAGTTTTGATTGTTAGACCTCATTTGGGTCCCTGTTTATAAATGTACCCCTAGTGATACATAGATGATGATAGTGATAGTGGTGGTGGTGGTGATGGTGGTAAATGTAGTGGTAGAGGTGGTGATGGTGTGATGGTCGAGGTAGAGGAGGTGGTGGTGATGGAGGTGGTGATGGTGGTGGTGGTGGTAGATGTGGTAGTCGTCATCAAAGAGGTAGTGGTGTGGTGGTGGTGGTGGTGGTAGTGGCAGTAGAGGTTGTTGTGGTAGTGACAGTGGTGGTGGTGGTGAATGTGTGTGGTGATGACAGAAATATCAATAATGGTCAAGAAAACACAGATGGTTGATGACACAATGGCAGTGAAAGAATTTCAGTTTCAAATTTTAACACAAAGCCAGCAATATTTTTCAGGGAAGAGGCCCACCTTATACAACTGGTACTTATTTTATTGACTCCAAAAAGATGAAATTTCATCAACTTTGGCAGAATTAGAACCCAGAACGTGAAGACGGATGAAATACCGCTGAGCATTTTCGGCTGGCATGCTGATAAGTCTTCCAGCTCGCTGCCTTACAGTGATAAAATATTGGAAGACATTGATATAATTCTATTTAGGATGGTGACTGTGATGGTGATGGTGGTTAAAAAATAATGATAATGGTGATAAGAAAAGTGAAGGGCGATAATTACAACGAGAGTGATGAATAATGGCAGGACTCAATAATGATGATAACGTTCATGGAATGATCTTGCTGGTGATGATCAAGAGGATGATGATGCAAAAATTGATGATGATGAAGATGTCAGTGATAGTTATGATTATGATGAAGACATTGACGATGATAGCAATGATGGTGGTGGTGGTAGGGATGAGGATGATGATGATCAGGAGGAAGAGGGGGAAGGATGACAGGGGATAATTATGATGGTGATAATGTATAATGACGAGGATAGTGGTGATGACAATGATGATGGTGGATGTGGTGGTGGTGGTAAGGATGATGATTGTGGTGGTGATGTCAATGATGATAATGTGGATGATGATGGTGAGAGTGATGATGATGGTGATGATGATGATGGTAAGAGTGATGATGATGGTGATGATGATGATGGTGGCGGTGATGAATTTTAAGAGATGGTAATTATGGTGGCTGTAATGGTTAAGGGTGAGAAAGAATAATCATAATGAAGATGATGACGATCTGATCTTCAAATTGATAGCAGTTTCAGTAATAAAAGTGATGGGGTGATAACCACTATGACGATGATGATGATGACAATGATGATGAAGATGATCAGGAGGAGCGGGGAAGGGGAGGACGACAGGGGATAATTATGATGGTGATAATGTATAATGACGAGGATAATGATACTAACAATAATAATAATAATAATAATAATAATGACCCTGATGATGATGATGATGACAGTGATGGTGATGAGGGTGTTGGTGGCAGTGATGATGATGATGGTGACAGCGACAACAGTGATGGTGGTGGTGGTGGGTGGTGGTGGTGTGGTGGTGGTGGTGGTGGTGGTGGTGGTGGTGGTGGTGGTGATGGTGAGTGGGGAAACAACAGGTAAGAAGGTTAAAAGAAGGAGAGAGATGGACAGGTGGCGATTTATTGGATTATGATCTGGTATGTCAAATGGAGAAGAGGAAGAAAAAAAAAAACAGACGATGACAATGATGACGATGGTGATGATGATTATGAGGACAATGGTATAATGATAATGATGATGACAATGATGATGATGATGATGATGGGGAGGATGATGATGACAATGATGCTGCTGCTGATGATGATGCTGCTTTTGCTGATGATGATGATGCTGCTGCTGCTGATGATGATGTTGGTGATGATGATGACAATGACGATGGCAACTATAAAGAAATAACCATAGACTAGGAAAATAACTAGACAGGAATGAATGATAATGGTTGTCATACACCAAAGATGGATGTCAGAAGCTAACCCACCACCACCTTCACCGCCACCACAACCACACCCTCTACACAGCCACCACCACCACCACTCGTTCCACTCCTTCTACATCTTCTCCATCCACCCTTTATTTCAACCCACCACTACCACCACCACCACCACTGCCCTTGCCAGTTCCTCACCCAATGCCGTGTAACTTAACACTGATGGTATTATCAAAACTTTTAACTAATACAATGATTTATTTGATTAATGGAATGGAATTGCTGGAAAGAAAGAAAGAAAAAAAATAATAATGGAATTTGATTGTTGAGATATTTTAAAAGATTGCTGTCTGAAGCATTTTTATCATTTTTTGGTATTTTTTTTTTTTTTTTCCATTTTTTATTTTTCTGAAGCTTTAAATGTTGATACCTCTCATTTGCAATATATATGTTTCCGAGTTTTATATCTTTTTTAATTTTAATGTAAAGGTGAAAAAAAAAAAAAAAAAAAATCAAAAAAATTTTTTTAAATGACAAAATAAAATTCGGAGGCACTAACTGAAGTCGCTGTTGATTTTTGTTGTTGTTATTGATGCTGATATAATTGTAATGTAATTGTAATGTCGTTGTTGTTGTTGTTGTTGTTAAGATGGCGAGTTGGAAGAACTGTTAGTATACTGGACTAAATGCTTGGCAGCATTTCTTCCAGCTTTACGTTCTGAGTTCAAATTCTGCCCAGGTCGACTTTGCCATTCATCCTTTTGGGGTCGATTAAATAAGTACTAGTTACACACTGGGGTCGATGTAATCGACTTAATCCGTTTGTCTGTCCTTGTTTGTCCTCTCTGTGTTTAACTCCTTGTGGGTAGTAAAGAAATAGGTATTTCACCTGTCGCGACATTCTAAGTTCAAATTCTGCCTTTCATCAAACTTTGCCTTTCATCCTTTCGGGATCAATAAAATAAATACCAGTCAAGTACTGGGGTTGATATGACGGATTACCCCTCCCTCAAAATTTCAAGGCCTTGGCAGAATCATTAGCACAATGATTGGCGGAAATGCTTAGAGGTATTTCACCTGTTGCTACGTTCTGAGTCGAAATTCTACCAAGGTCGATTTTGCCTTTTATCCTTTCGGGGTCAGTAAATTATGTACCAGTTACACACTGGAGGGGGATGTTATCAACTAGACCCATTCCCTTAAATTTCAGGACTTGTGCCTTCAGTAGAAAGGATTATTATTATTATTGACATCAACTTTGCTTTTCATCCTTTCGAGGTCAATAAATTAAGTACCAGTTACATACTGGGGTCGATGTAATTGAATTACCACCTCCCAATACACATATATATATATATATTTATACTTACATATTTATGCATAAATATCTATACATATATTAGGCATGGCTCTGTGGTAAGTAGATTGTTTCCAAACAACATCGTTCCAAGTTCAGTCCCACTGCATGGAAACTTGGGCAAGTGTGTTTTACTAAAGCCTCAGTTCAACCAAAGCCTTGTGAGTGGATGAGTCAGACAGAAACTGAGAGAAGCCCGTCATATAAGTATATATATGTGAGGGAGCAGGGTTTTTGTGTCTGTGTTCTGTGTTCGTCCTCCACCACTGATTGACAAGTGGTGTTGGCGTAAACAAGTAAAAGAGTGAAAGAATAAAAGGATACACACACATATATATATATATATATATATATTATATATGTAAGTATAAATATACACACAGTATATGTAGGTATGTATGTGTGTGTGTGTGTGTGTGTATATATATATATACTATCATCGTTTCGTTTAACGTCCACTTTTCATGCTGGCATTGGTTGGACGATTTTGACTGAGGGCTGGCGAAGCAGATGGCTGCACCAGGCTCCAATCTTGATCTGGCAGAGTTTCTACAGCTGGATGTACTTCCTAATGCCAACCACTCTGAGAGTGCAGTGGGTGCTTTTACGTGCCACTGGCAATGACCTTGCTCGAATCTTTTTACACATGCCACCGGCACAGGTGCCAGTAAGGCAACACTGGTAACAATCTAGACTTTTAGTAGGTACAACATATGTTTCGACTGATCAATCTGGGTTTCTTCAGGTACATTAATAGAGATTTTTTGTTATATGCCCATCCAGTTCAAGAATGAATAAAAGCAAACTTAATGAATGCTAATAATACCCTAACTGCCACTGCAAAGTTCCTGAAGTTAATCAAACCAAACTGTACCACAACTGCAGATGACAACAGGTAGCCTCATCAGGATGCTTCACATCAGCATCCTGATGAGGGGAACGTCTGTTTCCTTCAAATATGAAATTTTATGTCATATTATCTGACACATCTCCGAAACAGCCCGTCAATGAAACTTTTGGATCCAATGAACATTATCTTTGTGTATTAGTATGTCATTTTAATGTTTTATAATTTCAAACTTTCCACTGGACTCCGTGTTGTAACACGTAAATTTTTATTCCCTCGTATCTTATCGTGTGAATTAATAATTCAATATGTCTTATATTATATTGATGTTTTCTATTTTGCCTGCGTATTTATATATATTTATGAGTATTCTAAAATATTTTTAAATACCTACGAGTTTTTATCTTATATCATATCGATGTTTTTTATATCTATTTATGTATTTATATATTTTTTTAAATGACTACATATTTTTAAATATTTTAAAATATTTGCGCGCATATAAATATTAAATATTTATATGCTTATATGTTTTTAATACTAATATTATTCGAACTTTATATTGATTGATTTATTAATGTCGAGGAAAGTGCACATATATATTGAATATTCTATTGGATAATTGGTCATGTTCCACTAGTTTTCCGTTCGTATTGCATCCATTCAAATTATATATTGGAACTTAGCTCAATTTGAACATTTCGATTCTTGCCTGTTTCTGAGTATTGTTAATGTTAATAACCTCTATATAAAATAGTATAATTTATATATACATATATATATATATATATATATATATAATTACTGTTTGCAAACTGAGAGTGTAATATGTGTGTGTGTGTCATCTGAATGTGTTTGATGCCAGGCTTGCCTGACTGGCTTCGATGCTGGTGGCACATAAATATGCACCATCTGAATGTGGCCAATGCCAGTACCCTCTGACTGGCTTCTGTGCTAGTGGCACGTAAAAAGCTCCATTTGAACGTGGCTGATGCCAGTACCCACTGACTGGCTCCCATGCTGGTGGCACATAAAAAGCACTATCCAAACGCAATCGATGCCAGACCCGCCGGACTGGCTCCTCTGTTGGTGGAACATAAAAAGCTCCCAATACACTCTTGGAGTGGTTGGCGTTTGGAGGGACATCCAGCTATTGAAATATAGCCAGATTGGAGCCTGGTGCAGCTGCTGGCTCTCCAGACCTCAGTCAAACCGTCCAACCCATGCCAGCATAGAAAACGGACATTAACCATTTTATTACCAACCTGGCTGAAACCGGCTCTGGCTCTGTAGTACAAATGTCTTGTTTCCATAAGTTTTGAATAAAAATCTTCCCCCCAAACCTTAACCACAATTAAGGTTCCTAGCACTAGCTTAATTATAACGAAGTTATTTTACTAAATTTTTTGTTATATTTAAAATTAATTGAGAGAAACACAGAGCATCTCAAAATAAATACAATAATGAAAGGGTTAAACGATGATGATGATGATGATAATTACATCCTCAAGTAACTTCAAAATAATTTTCATATCTTCATAACAAATTCTAATTTACTTCGTGTCTCTTATTTATTTATTTAGCTTCTCTCAGCAATAAACTGATAAAACATTGGCAAAATAAATCAATACCTCATTTAAATATATGACAAGTTTTTTAGTGACTATTGCCTGGTATACAATATACTACAAACACTTTGAAGACATACATTCATGTCAAGCCACCAAATTCTTGTCTTTCAATAAAGAGGAAATGTTGAAGAACCTTTGGTTGTAATAAAAAAATATATTAATAATCCTTTCTATTATAGGCACAAGGCCTGAATATTTGGGGGAGGGGACTAGACGATTACATCAACCCTGAAGAGCAAGCCTTCTTCTATCATACTCTCGATTTTGGTCAACTTGTGCCGCAGGGTCTCGGAGGAGATAGTGTTAGTTGAAATCTACCAAACGTGCCATACACAGACAAAAAGAGTAATTGTATTGCTTATTTTTAAAGGGATGTAAAGTTAGATACACTGGTACTTAATTTATCAACCCTGAAAAAATAAAAGGCAAAGTTGACCCCAGTGGAATTTGAACTCAGAATGTGAAGATGGAGGAAATGCCACTAAGGAATTTACCCAGCATGGTACTGTTTTTGCCAAGATCACTTGCAAAAGCATTTTCACCATTTACTTCAATATATGTATGTATTTATGACATGTCTATTTATATATATATATTATATATATATATATAAATAATTATATATATAATATATATATATATATATAATATATATATATATATATATATATATATATATATATATATATATATACATGCATATATATATATATATATATAATCATTTATATATATAATCATTGTAGCCTTTTTACAACAAATTTTATATAACAACTAGCAGTATTGCCCGGTTTGTTTCGACCCTTTAGAATTAGAATTTTTGAAAAGTAAAAATTTTGCATTATGTAGCTTGTTATTCTCTTTAAGTGAACATTTTTCTGGTTCAGCAGAAAAAAAATCGTAAAAAATAGGGATTTTCATTAAAAAAAAAGCACGCTTTTGATGTAAATAATTTTTGGTGTTAACATGGTCCCATTTTAATTTTTTCTTCTACGGAGGGAAGAGCAAGTCTTCTTCTATCATACTCTCAATTTTGGTCAACTTGCACTGCAGGGTCTTGGAGGAGATAGTGTTAGTTGAAGGCTACCAAACGTGCCATATTCAGACAACTTCAGCTTTATATATATAGAGATAACAATATTTAATAAAAAACATCTTTAAAAGACGGTCTGACCGTCTGCCAAGCAAATGGGAAGCACTTTTAATTCTTAATTTTAATCTTTAATGCATAATTGTATTGCTTATTTTTAAAGGGATGTAAAATTAGATATATAATATTTTGAAATAGAACCTGAAGATGTGTTGGAATAATTGTAAATCTGAAGATTGCATATATGTATTTATATATGTACATATATGAGTATACAGTTGAGTATATGTATATGTTTATATATTGTAATCTTCTAATACTGAAACATGTGTCAGTTTCTTCATATTTAATAAATATAAGTATTAACTAAAGAAGGATATAATTCACGAAGTATATTATATGCTCTGCTGGGAATTTTGGTTATATTCTTTAAGTATTATTTTATGATGTGCAAACTGAAACTATGAGTTTACTGTCAATTACACTCATTAGGTTATTTTTGTATTATCTGAAATAGAATACCCGCATATCGATTAATCCTGAAAAATTGAATATTGAATTTTATCAGATACTTTGTATATTTATAGATAAATATATAAATATATGATAAATAAGACCCCAAAGTACGATATGTAGATGCATATAATGCTGAAGGGTTGTACCTGATTCATTAGGAAAATTGTTTGCCCAAATTATTATATATATATATATATATATAATATATATATATATATATATAATATATATATATAATGAAAATAGCAACAACTATATCCAGAAGTAATGCAGTACGATCGTTCCATGTGACTCCATTTAATTGAACAATGCAAACATTACATGAATTTAAAATTTTATACAGCTGAAGATTGCTCTACATTTTAAATTGATGTAATGTTTGCATTGTTCAATTAAATGGCGTTGCATGAAACGATCGTACTGCATTACCTCTGGATATCCTTGTTGCTTATTTTGATTATAATCACCTTATTTTAAATTATATGGATAATACCATAGTAAATTCTGGTGCCTTCAACTTAAGTACCATATTCATCTGAATCTCTCTCACTCTCTCTCTCCCTCTCTCTCTCTCTATGTATATATATATATATATATATATATATACATATATATATATGCTACATGCATGAGAGTGTGTAACAGTAGAGGATAATGGTTGCAACATGGAA
>NC_043011.1:48879999-48887499 GCF_006345805.1 Octopus sinensis
TTTAGCTGCTGAACACCATCGTAAAGAAACACAAGGTAGCAGCTACCTCGCATTGAGTATCTCTTGTGAGAATATTTGTTGTGGCTACTCAGTTATTGCGCCTTTCAGTTAAAACACTCTCTTCATTTCACAACTAATAAATATCTGTGTATGCATGTTTGTATGTGCGTATGTGTATACATCTGAGTATATGTGTGTGTGTACATGTATATATAAATGTTCATCCATCTATCTATCTACTATCTATCTATCTATCTATCTATCTATCTATGTGTGTGTGTGTTGACCCTGTGTGTATCCTTGGCAAATTTTTTTCCCTCCGTCTTCCCTTCCTTGGATCCTTCCCTTTTCTATGTTTCTGATGAAGAGTTCTGCTTGAAATGTTAAATCCTCCTTCTTTCTTTCCTTCCTGAGCATCCAATAACACTATACTTGTTCCATGTCCTCGCATTGTTGTGTTTTCATATTTGGATTAAATATATATATATATATATATATATGTATATATAAGTGCAGGAGTGGCTGTGTGGTAAGAAGCTTTCCCAATGTGCCACTGCATGTCACATCTGGAAAGTGTCCCTTACTACAGCCTTGGGCCGACCAAATCCTTTTGAGTGGATTTGGTAGACGGAAACTGAAAGATGCCGGTTGCAGATACATATGTATATATATATGTATGTGTGTGCTTGATATTTGTGTCTGGGTTTGTCCCCCGCCCCATCGCTTGACAGCCAATGTTGGTGTGTTCACATCTCTGTCACTAAGCCGTTCAGCAAAAGGTCCTGATAAAATAAATACTAGGCTTACATTGAATATGTCCCAGGGACGTAAACACACCGACAATGGTTGTCAAGCAATGGTGGTGGGGTGGACAAACACAGACACAAATAACTAAAACATACATAAGTATACAACGGGCTTCTTTTAGTTTCCATCTACCAAATCCACTCACAAGGCTTTGGGCTACCCGAGGTTATAGTAGAAGAGACTTGCTCAAGGTGCCATGCAGTGGGGCTGAACCCGGAACCTTGTGGCTGGGAAGCAAGCTTCTTACCACACAGCCACTCCTGAACCTATGTATATATAAACATAGTTATATATAACCATATTTAAATATGCATATATGTATATATATATATATATCGATAGATAGATATGCATAGCACCATACACATACGCTCATGTATGCTTTGAAATACTTAGGCAACATTGCCATGCTTATTCATATATGGAAAATATTTTCATATCCTCAGTAACTACTCAAAAACAGCAAACTTATCAGTGCCTTAGATGCTATTTCATAAATACGCCATCCGTTCTCTTTCTTTATAAATTTCCATTGACACATATTCACTCAACGTCATCTTCATTTTATCCATTCAATTCATGTCCTTTGAATCAAGCGACACAGATTTATGAAGGAAGCACATGTCTGGATTATTAGTATAACTACGTTGTCTGTGTCTAGACAGCTATCTAAGATCTTAAACGTTTTCAGATTTAAGGTGCCATTTGGCTAGAATCTGTGAGCGAAATATATAATTTTTTTTTTTGTTTTTATTTTATTCCGTGAATAATGATGATGAGAAAATATCATTGCTGGAATTTCATTGATTTATTTATTTATTTACATTTATGTATATCATATTTTGTGGAGGCGCGTAGCTTTGTGGTTAAGGTGTCAGCATCATGATCGTAAGATTGTGGTTTTGATTCCTTGACCATGCAACGCGTTGTGTTCTTGAGCAAAACACTTCAATTTGCATTGCTCCAGTCCACTCAGATGACAAATATGAGTAAAACTGAGATGGACTGGCGTCCCATCCAGCTGGGGAACACATACGCCATTGAAACCGGGAAACCGGGCCCATGAACCTGGCTAGGCTTTAAAAGGGCGCATTTATTTTATTATATCATATTTTTGTGAAAATTATCAGTTTTGGTTATGATTTTCCAATAATTTCACCTCATTCCGGCCATGACAATGTCAAGAGAGTCACTGTGGGTCATGGCAGAACTAATGAAATCAAAGACTTTGCTGAAAAAAAGCCCCAGATTTTGAGTTTCCGCATCAATACATTTCATATAAATAAATAAATAAACAAGTATATACTTTTTTATTCTTTTACTTGTTTCGGTCATTTGACTGTGGCCATGCTGGGGCACCACCTTGTAGGGGTTGAGTCCAAGTAAACGATGTCAGGACTCATTCTTTATAAGCCTAGTACTTATTCTGTGGTACTCTTTTGTTGAACTGCTAAGTTACGGAGACATAAACACACCAACTTCGGTTCTCAAGTGACAGTGAGGGAAAAACAGACACACACACGCATAAATATATACATGCACACACACACACACACATATAAATATACACACCACACACACATAAGGAGCTTCTTTCAGTTTCTGTCTACCAAATCGACTCACAAGGCTTTGGTTGGCCTGAGGCTATAGTAGGAGACATTTGGTCAAGATGCCATGCAGTGGGACTGAATACAGGACCATGTAGTTGGGAAGCAAACTTCTTACCATGTAGCCACATCTTTTTTGTATCTATATAAAAGAATATTAGAAAACTTGGATTTAGATAATCAAGAGGCATTCACAGTAAGCTCCTCACACAGAATTGGCTATCAGTTATCACTTATTATGTAGTATAATACAATATATCCATGCAGCCAACGATACAGGAAATTCTAACAGTAAATTTTTTTGTATGGGGAGTAAATAAAGTATAAAGTCAGGAGATATGAGAGGTGAAGGTTAAACATGGTGATAATTACGTGGAAGACATACAGAAGAATTAAGTCTTTATTCAACTCTTGCACCTCCCAATTTTATAATATATGAGGGGGTACTGAAAAGTTTTTAGCTTTAGGTAAAAGAAAATACAGGATGATTTAAGGCAGTGAGCTGGCAGAAAGGTTAGCGTGCCAGGCAACATGCTTAGTGATATTTCGTCTGTCACTACGTTCTGAGTTCAAATTCCACTGAGGTCAGCTTTGCCTTTCATCCTTTCGGGGTCAATAAATAAAGTACCAGTTACGCACTGGGGTCGATGTAATCGACTCAATCCCTTTGTCTGTCCTTGTTTGTCCCCTCTATGTTTAGCCCCTTATGGGCAATAAAGAAATAAGAAAATACAAGATGATCAGGTAATTATGATTTCATTCAACATATTCCCCTCTCAGATTTACACACTTATTGCAGTATTCTTTCAGCTTTTCTAAGCCTTGTAAAAGAACTCTGAAGATTGGGCCTCAGACCAGGTCTTTTGTAATACCCTTAAAGCTAAGGACTTTTAGCATCCCTCATACAAAGAAGTCACATAGCAAAAAATAAGTCTTCATTCATCTCACACCAGACTTTATACTAGATATATATATATATATAAGGTACAATGTATGGATTCAATTATTCCAGTAGTACTAATAAAAAAGCTCCTTAATGCATCATTCTATAAAACATATAGAACATGTAGTAATATACAAGAGAAAACGATAGGGAGTGTATAAAGTCTTAAATGACAGAAAAATAGTTTGAAGAAATTTTATTTAACAATAATGAAATTCTAATGTCACAACAAATTGTTTCATGAATTAAAACATGTAAATAACTTATAATATTATATTTGTTAAAAACAAAATTACATTCCTGCATTAATGCAAAATGCAAAAGATCCTTCAAAATAAGGCAGAATATAGGCTGCATTCCTATACATACATAAAAACGTGTGTGTGCGTGATAGATTTATACGTATATACACACATAAACATGCCAAAACTAACAATCAAATACAGTAACAACTGAAAGGAATACATGCCAAAGTTTAAAGAGGTTTTGAAGCTAATTTCAGAAATCATCAAAGACACCATATACCACAGAGCCATAGTTTTGCAATTGAAATCTTTAATGTTTCAGGAAAATAATTATTATATTTCAAAATTCCTTGCATCAAGTCACACTCAATGACAAAGTTTTAGTTCTGACTGCTAAATCAATGCTTGCATCATTTCTCAAAGCATCCTACTTTTTATTATCATTATTAGTTTTTCCTTACCATTTTCGACTTTTCTTTTAAATCCTGAAGCTTCTTTATCTTTGTGTCAATATTTTGATCGTTATCTTCATGCTCCCATTGTTCTCCTTTTAATAATATTTTCTCTCCTTCTTGTAAGATTTCTGATTGTTTTAGAGTTTGTATAACATTGTGTAACATACCATTGCACTTTTCTAACTCATTCTTTTTGTTTCCCTTCCTTTTTTCTTTTTCTTTTTTCTTTCATATTTTTCTTCAAATTTTCATCAATCTTTCATGTTCAATCTCCTCCAAGTCAAAACAAATTCAGTTCAATATATTACAAATATTCAGTACCAAATTTTTACTCTTTACTTTCAACCTCATTGATTCTGAACTGTGTTGGTGAAAAATTTTTAATTTTACAACTTTATATAATTTTTTTTTCTGTTTATACCATTTTTATAATTATTTTAATCAATTTTCTTTCGCTATGGAATTAAAACACAAGTTGTTCTCTTTTCGTTATCTTTTCGTAAAACCTTGTCAGATTTCTGGTCACTTTTTGTTTTTGTTTTGTCTCATGTTATTGTTGTGTATCATGTTTTTTTTTGTCTTTCTCACACTTTGGGTTTTGTGGATTTTTATTCCATATATTTTTAGTCAATATGGTGATTGAAAAGTGAGATGGGTAGACAACTAGAATCAATCCATCATCTTGTTATCCTCCCACTAGGAAGCATTGAACTCAACAATGTTAAGTTATAAAAACACTTATAAATGCTATTCAGCTTTCTGCAATTTATAAAAGTTACACTTATGTATGGTACCTAGTTTAATGGAGTGAACTACTAAGAGTTTTATAAATGAAGTTTATTACAAGATGGTATCGGAAAATTCCCAGACTAGCTCTGTAGCACGCCAACAGATGGCAGCACATAGTTATGTGCAGAGTGAGAGCTAGCAGTGATCTTCATGAGGCAGTGTGCTGAGTGACATTGCTATGTTTACTTCACAAGTTGTGTAATTTGTGTTTTTGTGATCACATGTATGCTGTAGTCTGTGATTTTGTCATGGACAGGAACAAAGAGCCAATATCAAATTTTACATTAAACTTGGGAAGTCTGCTACAGAGACATTGAGCATGCTTTGGTAAGCGTAAGGCGATGGCACAATGGGTCGTACACAATGATTCAGATAGCATGGGCACTTCAAAATCTGAAGAACATCTCGGGAAGACGATGAGCAATCTGAAAGACTTGCCACAAGTACTACCCCTAGGAATGTGGTATTGTGCATCACAAATTCTTTCCCCGATATTTACTGGAGGCTATAGTAGAAGACACTTGCACAGGGTGCCACTTAGTGGGACTGAACCGGAACCATGTGGTTGGAAAGGAATCTTCTTACCACACAGCCACTCCTGCACCTATGATATGTATGTATGTATGTATGTATGTGTTTGTCCCCTCACCATCGCTTGACAACCGATGTTGGTGTGTTTATATCCCTGCAACTTAATGGCTCGGCAAAAGAGACTGATAATGTAAGTACTAGGCTTACTCCTGGAGTCGATTTGTGCAACTAAAGGTGGTGCTCCAGTATGCCTGCTGTCAGATGACTGACACGAGTAACAGAATAGAGTATGCCCCAGAATAGAAGAGGACCATAATCTGGTGAAGCATGACATATAACATGCGAAGAACAACCTGATGAGAAGCTTTGACTCTTTTATCTGAAAGCATTCCTCAAATTCTTCAATTCAGTGTTCAATACCATGCAATTATTATTTGAGAGTAATCAAGCACCCCCTTCGATCATGAAGGACCATGGGATTGCACCTACGAAGTTACCCTCTGAGGCACAAGTCCGGGCAAGATTGTTTAATGAAGACCAGCAGTCATCCATGCATACAAGCCTCCCTTCTCCATGCCACCAGTGTTATCCAAGGGAAAGGCAAAGGGGCTGCAACAGCTTGGCACCCAGTGACGTTACAATTCATTTCTACAGCTGAGTGAAGTGGAGCAACGTGAAATAAAGTGTCTTGCTCAAAAACACAACATGCAGCCCGGTCCAGGAATCGAACTCACAACCTCACGATCGTAAGTTCGACGCTCTAATATTGCAAAATATCACTCCAATATCCAGAATATTGCAAGTATAGTAAGAAGCAGAAGGCTCAAAAGCTAGATATGAGAATCTACTAATTGAATAAAAAATGATATGGAAAATGCATTATCTGCCAATGTAGGTCATACAATTACATTTTACACAGGTAAAAATAAATAAATGAATAAATAAATAAATGAATAAATTAATAAATAAAATTCTTTGATTAACCACGATATGCAGATCAGGTCAACGTTTTCAAAAATTTGCTTGAGAATCAAAAGATGTTGGGAAGAACTGTAGCATTACTTTAGGCAACAACACTGAATAAAAATGGGTCAACTTACTTTCATCTCTGTTCCTCACTCACACATACAGACATACTCACACACACACACACACACACACACACACACACACACTCTCTCTCTCTCTCATGCATACACAGACACCAAAATAAAAACAAAAATTCATATCCAACACTCCAGTTCAGTTAAAATAACTGAATTCATTTCGATAATGTTGTTGCTTAGTAACCAAAGAATTTCAAAGTGGTCAGTCATTACGCTGAAGAAAGGAGTCAAATATACCTCTGCCGTTACGTTCTGAGTTCAAATTCCACCGAGGTCGACTTTGCCTTTCATCCCTTCGGGGTCGATAAATTAAGTACCAGTTACGCACTGGGGTTGATGGAATCGACTTAATCGCTTTGTCTGTCCTTGTTTGTCCCCTCTGTGTTTAGCCCCTTGTGGATAGTAAAGAAATATATACCTCAAATTTCTTACTTCCACCATAAACAAAAATAAATAAAAAAACAAAAAAAAAAGGGCCAGATCCATCCAATGGAATAATAGAGTTCTTGTTCAGAAAATACAAAGATGAGACTCCTGGCAGTTTGCTGTGTTTGAAAAGACAGGTCAAGCTAAGTAAAAGCATGCAGGCTCCTCCCCTACAACCCTCTCCAGCTGAGCATCCCTGATCTTGTGGGCTCATATATGCTGGTTCCATGTAAATAGCACCAGTGCTGGTGCTACGTAAAGGCACCCAGTACACTGTAAATTGGTTGATGTCAGGAAGGTAATCCAGCCATAGAACCATGCCAAAACAGACATGGAACTTGAATAGCCCTTGTGCTGGGCAGCTCTTTCCAAACCGTCCAACCCATGCCAGCATGGAAAACGGACGTTAAGGGATGATGATGAGATGGCTAAGGGTTGCTGTCTTTCATTCTAAGTATGCTTGATGAGGGTTGATTTGTATACGAGTACCAAATATCTTATCCATAATCCAGAAATCCAGAATTACCAGAAATCTAGCAAGCTTTGCATTTTGTGGGCTTTTTTTGAATTTTTGAATTTCTGAATATTTTG
>NC_043011.1:48894999-48909999 GCF_006345805.1 Octopus sinensis
TATATATATATATACACACACATGTATATGTGTGTGAGTGTATATAAATATATTTATATGCATACACATGTATATGCATTTGTTTATTACATCTATCTCTATATCTTCTTTTCATATCTTTTTTTTATATAACTATTCTTTTTCTTTATTCTCCCCTCCAGTTATCTATGGGACTATATATAACAGCTTCAGTCGAATGTAAATTTTACATTATCTGATTCTTAGTCTTCTAATAGGAGACATCTTAAATGCTTTCTACCATAGGTACAATTTTGTAACTCCTATTAGCAAATGAAACATGTGTAATGGTGCATTAATAATGCAAAACAATTTTTCAAATGCTCTGTTTTAACACACACACACACACACACACACACACACACATATATATATAAAGATACATATACACAAAGAACAAAAGGAAAGAATATTACTCTGTAAAACAATCTTGGACCTGGGTTTGCACCCTTAAGCAAATTTCATTCCTGAACTATGGGAAGGCACCCAACCCTGAAAATAGTTACATATCTATGTATTTATTTAGGTATGTTTCAAGATAATTGAACCAAATTTACATCATTTTGTGTCACTCTCCCAATGAGTATTTCAGCCAAATTTGGTGAAAATCCATTCAACTGTTTCCCAGGAACTTTGCAAGTATACAGTCAAGCAAACAAAGATAAGTGATTACAATACTCTGCTTTCTGATCAATAAGGAGCCAGAGTGTTGCCATAGTAACAAAGCTAAAGCATGCAGAGTAAAGCTGCTTGGTTTAAATTGACCTTGAACTCTACTGTGTATGTGCACTAAGTTTCAATGTTCTAGCTCACTTCTGCTGTTCACAGCAGTGCTTGGAAGGAAGGTGTGTAACGTGTGGTCGTCACAGTGACCATAACACAGAAACTTGTCATGGTGATACCTGCTCAGGTGCTTACACAAAGTTACAGAAAGTGTATGGAGAGGAGGAGTGCATGAGCCACACCCAAGTGTATGAGTGGTTTAAATGTTTCCAAGATGGCTGAAAAAATGTCGATATTGATGAACGTTCTGGAAGACCTGCAACCAGCAGAACTGAGAAAAACATTGCAGATGTGCATGCAGCGGTGTGGGGAAATCATTGAATCACAATCTGTGAGTTATCAGAGGATATGCAGATTAGTTACGGTTCAGTTCAGTCCATTATCAATGAAGATTTGGGTATGAGACACGTATCTGCCAAGTTTGTACCAAAACCGCTTTCAGCTGATCAAAAAGACACACTTGGGTTTCGTTTCAGTTGCACAAGATCTTGATTGTGTCGAGAACAATGAAAACTTTTTGAAAACTTTGCATAGGACTCTGAGCAGATGTTGCCAAGATTGTGGCAATATTCGATGCAGATTCTCTAGTCAGCTTTCTCTGTCATAGTCAATGCGATGATAACATGCTACACACGTTCCTTCCAAGCACTGCTGTAATCAGCCAAAGTGAGCTAGAATGTTAAAACTTAGTGCACTTACACAGCAGAGTTCAAGGTCAATCTGTGCCAAGCAGCTTCACTTTGGGTACTTTAGCCTTGTTACTATGGCAAAAGTCCGGGTACTTATCAATCGAACCAGATACATATGTGTGTGTGTTGTAAATATATATTTATATACATATATACACACACATACATATATCTGTATATATACACATACATATATCTATATATATATATATATATACACATATCTATATTTATATATATGTATAAACATATATCTATATATATATATACACATACACACACATATATATATATCTCTATATATAAAACTGAAATGCGTTTTTACCGCTTGGTTCGCTTTCAATGCCACTACATCCCGTCCGATTCACTCCAAAATTTACACGGACATGTAGAATGAGGTGACGATGCGCGTGGGCTACCTTAGAAATCCCTATCTTAAAAGCTGTGGTTTCTAGGGGCCATCTTCCTACGTCACCCTATTTCCTCCAGTACTCTGTCACTCCTCTTCATTTGACAATGCAACTACCGTTATTTAATGTTAAGTCTTCCTCAAATCACTCTGTAGCTCTTTACTCTCTTCCAAGAACATTTTCACTCACTCTATCTCTTACCTTCCTATACATTTTACTCACGTATCTCTCAGCGTTCATGGACAGTAACAAATATTACTCGCCATCCCCATCGCCATCGCATTCTATTGTCTACCTGTCAACACACACACACACACACACATATATTCATATATCTAATATTATATTTTTATTTTTATGTTTTTGTTTTTGGTTTTTTACTGTTTCATTTCCCTATTAGTGGTTTTATCTCTAATTTAATTTCTACAGCGTGCACACACACACACACACACACACACACACACACCTATATGTAGCCCCAGTACACCCGAATGAAATCGGGTTCTCTTCATCAAAATGTGAAAAGGGGTCTACAATTATCATCGCCACAACTTATGTATGTCTTCCTCACTCACTCACTCTTTTTCCTAATGATAATTATCATCGCCACCACCAACACCACCAACACACAATCTGGACAATCTTTCTCTTATAACAAATCATGTTTACATTGCAACGACGTCTGCCACCTCCGCCGTCTCTATTTATTCTGCAAATGACCAGAACTCGGGAAACTTGGTTGAGTGTTCTATGGTCTATGAGAAGAACTCGGGAAACTTGCTTGACTGTTCTATGGTCTATGACCAGAAATCGGGAAACTTGGTTGAGTGTTCTATGGTCTATGACCAGAACTTGGGAAACTTGGTTGTGTCCTCATCTTATAAAATGTGGCCCCAGTAGACCCAAATTAAATCGGGTTATATTAACCAAAAGGTGAAAAGGGGTATAAATGGGGCTGGAAGGGGATTAAAATTTAAAGGAGCGGGTGTTTAGCAATTCTCTGTTACATCAAGCTAAAAAATTTGCTCCAGCCTTTTAATCGTCAATGTGTTGCCGTCCATGATGAAGAAGTTTTCAATGCTTGCCATCGTGAGTCTACTGTCGTGAGAAAGAATCAAGTCAAAACTTTTACGCCAGCCGTTGAACTGTCAATACGTTGCTGTCCGTCGTTAAGAAATGCCAGCCATGGTGACTCTACTATCCTCAAATTCTATCCCTTCAAACTTTGGTTTCCAATATTTTATTATTTTTATTCAGCTCGCAAGTTCGTCTGTCCCTTTTAAATGTTAGTGTTTTGCTGTCTGTCTTGAAGCAGACCTTTCCTTTGTAACTGCCTGATATTTATGATTGATCTTTCTAAATATTTTATTTCTCAACTTACTCAAGATCTTTTGTTGTTATAAATGGGAGAGAGATACATAAAGATAGAGAGTAAGAGAAAGCGAGGGAGAGTCCGAGAGAAAAGAAGAGTAAGAGAGTGGGAAAGTGAGAGAGAAAGGAGAAAGAAACAAAGAGGGAGAATCATCATCATCATCATCATCATCATCGCTTAACGTCCGTTTTCCGTGCTAGCACGGGTTGGACAGTTTGACAGGGGTCTGGGAAGCCAGGAGGCTGCACCAGGCTCCAGTCTGATCTGGCAGTGTTTCGACAGGTGGATGCCCTTCCTAACGCCAACCACTCTGTGAGCGTAGTGGGTGCTTTTTTCGTGCCGCCTGCACAGGTGCCAGGGGGGCTGGCAGCGGCCACGATCGGTTGGTGCTTTTTACGTGCCACCAGCACAGAAGCCAGTCAAGGCGGCGCTGCAATCCGCCACGTTCGCATGGTGCTTTTTACGTGCTGAAAGGAAGCAACAGAAAGTAACAACCACACTCTTACCCGCGCGTAGAGCGGGTCACCTTCAGCTAGTATATATATATATATATATATATATATATATATATATACACACACACACATATATATATATATACATACATCTATATCTAAATGTATATATATATACATACATCTCTCTCTCTCTCTCTCTCTCTCTATATATATATATATATATATATATATATATATATACATACATATATCTATATCTATCTATCTACCTATCTATCTATACATATATATATATATATATATGCATGGGAGAGAGAGAGAGAGAAGGTGGATAACCAGAGAAATAGTTGGAGTTATGGCTGACAAGCAGCATAAATACATATGAGAAAATTGAAAAACTATAATAAAAGAGATGATGATGATGATGATGATGATGATAACAGTAACAATAATACCAATACTAATATTAATAATGTATGTCTATTATTATTTCATAAAATAAACGTAGATAATATTAGCAATAATTTCTTTTGCCACAAGGGTCACTGTTTAAGGGTCATTTCAAAAACAAATTACAAAAAACAGTAATTTGTTAAAACTTGTTCATATGGAAAAAGACAATCATTTTTTTGTATTGAAGAGAGGAAAAAAAAAAAATTAGGAAAATTGCTTTTGCACAAAAATGTTTCGACAGATTTCTAAAAGTTCTGCAAGACTTCTCCACACACACACACACACCACACACACACACACACACACACACACACCACACACACACACACACACACATACACACAAACACATGTTCCTATTGGTCCTTACCATGTTCTCCATCATCATATATTCTCCTCTTTACAATCTACCTTGCAGCTATCAACATCACCATCATCATCGTCGTCATCATCATCATCATGATGATCATCGTTGTCATCGCTAACATTGTCATCATCCTCATCATCTTTGTCTTCATCACACCCATCTCCATGACCATTCTCAACACAATCATCATCACTGACAGCAGCAGCAAGAGCATCATCATCATCATCATCGCAATTTACTATATCAGTATCTTTTGCAACAATTCCACCACCATCACCACCCTCATCATCATCATCATCATAATCATCATCACCATCATTGTTATCACCATCGACATCATCATCATCATCATTCTCTTCATCACAGCCACCTCCATGACCAGTCTCAACACAGTCATCATCATCATCAACAGCACCATTATTATCATCATCAGCAGCAGCAGCAGCAGTGTCATCAGTATCTTTTCCACTAGTAGCAACACCATCATTATCATCACGACCATCACCACCATCACCACCACCACCACCATCATCATCATCACTACCAGCGCTTCCAATATTGTTAGCATCAGCATCATCGCCATCACTGCCACTGGCACAATTTCATTGTCATCATCCCCCACCTCTACCCCCACTATCACCAATCTTGCTGCATTATGATCGTTCGAACTGGCTCCAAATATGATTTGTAGAATTTTCGCATTGTGATTCCTTTCAAAAAGAGTTCAATCCCTTCGAGGACTAAATTTATCTTTCATCTTGCAAAGGTTTCATAAAACAAGCACCAACAATGAACCGGATTACAAATTCCTTTATTATTTTATTCTTTTACATGCTTCATTCATTTTACTGTGGCCATGCTGGAGCACCGCCTTTAGTCAAATAAATTGACCTGAAGACGTATTCTTTGTAAGCCTAGTACTTATTCTCTCGATCTCTCTTGCCGAACCGCTAAGTTACAGGGACGCAAACACAACAACATCAGTTGTCATGCAAGAAGGATGAACAAACACAGACACACACACCCATATATATATATCATCATCATCATTCATCATTTTCATTTAGCGTCCGTTTTCCATGCTAGCATGGGTTGGACGGTTCAACTGGGGTCTGTGAAGCCAGAAGGCTGCATCAGGCCCAGTCTGATCTGGCAGTGTTTCTATGGCTGGATGCCCTTCCTAACGCCAACCACTCCGCAAGTGTAGTGGGTGCTATATATATATATATATATATATATATATATATATTTATAAAATATATATAAAAATACAAAATGGGACAAGAATGCAAAACATTCAAATAGACGACACAAAAATACGGACAGGTCATTCGAAGTCTCTAATCTTCAGTCAAGAACCGGATCATCCTCGCAATTTTGGCTGATTAATCTTGAGATCGCTCCGATCTGGCTAGCCCCAAGAAAAAAACTAAGCTACGAGCATTAGATTTCTTGGAAAAAAGGATCGAATGTATACGAAACAAGGACAGAAAAACGGACGATGCCACACGAATATGAAAACAAAAAACAATAATAATAATAACAGGACAAAAACAACAGGTGTCTTTCGACTTTAGACAGTTCAACTTAGCTTAGCTGGCATATTTGGAAAATAATGCCTTACGGCAGACGAAGAAATACACGGAACGCAGAACCATGTGGATGATAAGCAAGCTACTTATCACACAGTAACTCCTATCCATCTTTTATTTATTTATTTATTCATTTATTTGTTTGTTTGTTTGTTTTGGAGCGTACGGTATGATTTGAGGAAGAATTTGTTGTTATGTCATGTAAGTCGGACAATTCCTTCAAAACTCAATTGTCTTAAGACCTGTATGTCTTTGCAAGAGACAAAGAACTTATCAATTACTGGCGTCAATAATGGCATGGAATTCATTCCGATATCATTTATTAAATACAAAATATAATTAAATTATGTTGTATAAAATTTTGTTTGTCAAACAAAGAATTCAGATTGGTTTTTTTTTTTTTTTTACTTATTTTTGGTTTTTAATAATTTTATTAATAAAATTGTTTATTAAAATGAAAAGTGAAGCATCTGAGATGTGTGTGTGTGTGGTATGTGTGCATGTCAGCGTGCATCTGTAGCTCTGTCTGTGAGTGTATATGTGTGCGTATGCATGTGTGTTCATGCTGGCTGGTGTATGTGTATATATATGTGTGTGTGTGTGTATGCAGGCTTGCGTATGTGTATACATTTCTGTGTGTGTGGTGTGTAAGTGTAAAATATGTACACGAGTGTTTGAGTATGTGCATGCAGGCTTGTGTGTGTGAGTGCATATGGACATATGCATATGTGTGGGGACATGCAGACCAACATATGCGTGCACATGTGTGTGAGTGAGTCAGTGTATGTGTGCATGTGTGTATGTGAGTGTATGTGCATGTGTGTATGTTATGCAAATTTGTGTATATGTGTATGTGTGCATATGTGAGTGAGAGTATGTGCTTGTGAGTGTATGCACATGCATGTGCGCACATGCAAGCTTGTGTATATGTGTGCATGGGTATGTGTGTGTGCATATGTGTGGGCATAAGCTAGTGTATGTGTACGTGTATGTCCACATGTGTGCATGTCCATTTGTGCATGTGTATATATGTGTACATCTGGATGTGTATGTGTGTATATCTCCATGTGTGTGTACGTATATGTCTACATGTGCATGTATGTCTACATGTGTGAATGTGTACATCTACATGTGTGTGTACGTGCACGTCCACATGTGTGCATGTCCATTTGTGCATGTGTATATATGTGTACATCTGGATGTGTATGTGTGTATATCTCCATGTGTGTGTACGTATATGTCTACATGTGCATGTATGTCTACATGTGTGAATGTGTACATCTACATGTGTGTGTACGTGCACGTCCACATGTGTGCATGTCCATTTGTGCATGTGTATATATGTGTACATCTGGATGTGTATGTGTGTATATCTCCATGTGTGTGTACATATATGTCTACATGTGTGTATATGTCTACATGTGCGTGTATGTCTACGTGTGTGTATGTGTACATCTACATGTGTGTGTGCGTGCACGTCCACATGTGTGCATGTGCACATGTGCATGTGTATATATATATGTGTACATCTGGATGTGCATGTGTGTATATCTCCATGTGTGTGTACATATATGTCTACATGTGCGTGTATGTCTACATGTATGTGTACACCTACATGTGTGTGTACGTGCACGTCCACATGTGTGCATGTGCATATGTGTACATTTGGATGTGTATGTGTGTACTTGTATGTCTATATGTATGTGTACACATATTTCTACATGTGTGTACATGTACGTCTACATGTGTGTGTGTATGTGCATGTCTACATGTATGTGACCATTTATGCACCAGTGGATGCGAAACATGGTCAAGTGGTTAAGAATTTGGATTCCCAATGAAAGGATTCTTGGTTTGGTTTCACTGTAGGGTATCTCAAGCAATTATCTCGCGATCCTGGATCAATCCAAGCATTATTTTAATTACATATTAATTACAATTAGATAATTACTTGTTTCAAAGATTATCTTTATTCTGCCAAGACAGTGCCGAGAAACCAGAATGTTGATATACCACAGTTAAATTATGACTAAGATGTGTTTGTGTGTGTGTGTGGCGGGAGGAAGGGTACACATGTGTATGTGTGTGTGTGAGAGAGAGCGTGAGTATGTGTGTAAGTGCGTATATGTGAGTGATTGTGAGTGAGTATCTGAATGAGTATTTGTGTGTGAGGACGGGATGTGTGAGAATGTGTGAATCAGTATGCATGAGTGTGTGTGTCTGTGAATATGTGAATGTGCGAATGTGTGTGTCAGTGAAAGTGTGTGAGTGTGTGTGCGTGATTGTGTGAGAGTATGAGCAAGTGCAAATTGGTGTAAGCGTGTGTGTGAGTATGAATGAGTGTGTGTGTGTGTGTGTGTGTGTGTGTGTAAGTGTGACAGAAACTGTGTGGAAGCCTGTTGTGTGAACTCTAGCTATAATTCAGTTTTGTCAAGCACTGAAGGATTACATCAAGAGTGCAAGTGTCACTGGAATACTCAGCCACTTACAGACTAATTCAGTAAGCAAGTGGAAGCACTCCGTCGGTTACGACGACAAGGATTCCGGTTGATCCGAATCAACGGAACAGCCTGCTCGTGAAATTAACGTGTAAGTGGCTGAGCACTCCACAGACACGTGTACCCTTAACGTAGTTCTCGGGGATATTCAGCGTGACACAGAGAGTGACAAGGCTGGCCCTTTGAAATACAGGTACAACAGAAACAGGAAGTAAGAGTGAGAGAAAGTTGTGGTGAAAGAGTACAGCAGGGACCACCACCACCCCCTACCGGAGCCTCGTGGAGCTTTAAGTGTTTTCGCTCAATAAACACTCACAACGCCCGGTCTGGGAATCGAAACCGCGAGTCCGCTGCCCTAACCACTGGGCCATTGCGCCTCCATAGTAAGCAAGTAACTCAACTGAGATCAAACAAGCAAAATTTAGACATGCATACAAATACACGCACATCTATACTCACACATACATATTCACAGACACACACACATACTTACATACATATGTGCAGTCACACATACATATTCACAGACACACACACACATACTTACACACATACACATACATACACACATAGACTCACACACACCCAGCCACACATTCACTGACACACACAATCATGCATACATAGATACACATATACTCACACGCACTCACACATATACATGCTCACACACTCATACTTACTCGCAAACACACTCACACTTACACACACAGACATCCACATATATACACGCACATACATACCTTATGTACGCTTCCATTGTGGAACCAGAAAATTCGAGTTACCTGGCAATGTCACAGTGAAACAAGGACAATTTTTGAAACTAGTAATTATTTAATTCTAATTAACATGTAATTAATAATTGGAATACCAACGCTACCACCATCCACTAAACATGTAGAATGCTATATAACACAAGTGGAATTACATCTGATGTGTATTTCTACTTTCCTGTTCCTTAATTAAATGGAAGAAATGTTTGACTCCATTATTATAACAATTGTTCTCGACATAAGCTGTCAGTATGACTGTGCGATAAGAAGCTTGCAAAGGCTTCTTATGAAAAGTGGTGAGCTGACAGAAACGTTAGCACAACGGGTGAAATGCTTAGTGGTATTTCATCTGCCGCTACGTTCTGAGTTCAAATTCCGCCGAGGTCGACTCTGCCTTCCATCCTTTCGGGATCGATTAAATAAGTACCAGTTACGCACTGAGGTCGATATAATCAACTTAATCCATTTCTCTCTCCTTGTTTGTCCTCTCTGTGTTTAGCCCTTTGTGGGCAATTAAGAAATAAGAAACGTTAGCACACCGGGCGAAATGCTTAGCAGTATTCCGCCTGCTGCTACGTTCTGAGTTCAAATTCTGCCGAGGTCAACTTTGCCTTTCATCCTTTTGGGGTCGATAAATTAAGTACCAGTTATGCACTGGGGTCAGTGTATTCGACTCAATCCCTTAATATAATGGGGGAAAGAGATTTCTAATTAGTTAAAAAGCATTATATTCGTTATATTCGTTTGTGTGAAATAAGCCTAAGAAGAAGGACTAAAAAAAGAAGAATAGTAATATTATAGAATCGAGAAAGAAATTACGGTGGTTAAAATTATCGGGGGGAAAAAAACACGTATGGTGATAAAAGAGGTTTTTGGGGGGAAAAGCTGAATAAGGTAACAATATAGGGGAGATAAGGCAAAGGTAAATTCATAAGAAAGATTTTTTGAAGAAATTCACGTTTCTATATTTTAATGTTGACTATGTTAGTTATTAAAAAATTACAATATGAATATGAGAATCTAGTTATGTTAATAATGTAATTAAACCCAATTATATGAACAATAAATGCCGAAAACAAAAACTATAGATAGAAATAAGAGCATGAAACGTACGCACTTTAAAAATCCAGCTTATCACACTACATCTCATCCTTTTAATGATTCACTTAACTGCATAACTCATATTAATAAAGTTAGGAATAATATAGAAGAAAAAAAAAGAAACCTATACCAGATGTAAGAAAAGATAACCCACAAAATATAAACCGCTATGATAATAAAGAAAGCAACAATAACGTCATTTGGATCATAATTCCTTTCGCAAAATGTCTAAAATCTAATTTTATTAAATCCATTAAAAACATTATTAAAAAATCTTTAAAAACTTTAAATATGCAAAAATATTTAATAACAAAATGATTAGATTTAGATTTTCAGTATCTCCAAACCTATTTAGGATCATCTTTCTGTTTAACAATAGGAAACTATACCAATTCTATAAAAAAAAAAACTCTTTCTAATACACATACTAACCCCAATAATTCCATATCTAATAACAACAATTATCAGAATAACCAAAGCTCAATTACCCCTGATTGCTGAGACACCCTCTGGTCATGAATGACCATGGGATTGCACCTAGAAAGTTACCCTTCCAGGCACAAGTCCAGGCAAGGTTGTTTATGGAAAACCACCAGTCGCCCATGCATACTGCCTCCCCCACTCCACGCCACCAGTGTTATCCAAGGAAAAGGCAAAGGCCAATACAGCTTGGCACCTGTGACATCGCAACTCATTTCTACAGCTGAGTGAACTGGAGCAAGGTGAAATAAAGTGTCTTGCTCAAGAACACAACATGCAGCCCAGTCTGGGATTCGAGCTCACAATCTCATGATCATAAGCCCGATGCTCTAACCACTGAGCCATGCGTCTTCACTACCCCTAATACATATAGACATAACAATAGAGTATCAACTAATAATTCTAACTGTAATTGTAGAAACCTGAATGCTTGTGAGGTAGACGGTAACTGTAAAATGAAAGATGTAGTTTACCAAGCAATAATTATTACCCATAATCTCTCTAAATTTACTTACATCAGATGTACACAAAATTCTTTCAAATTAAGATTAAATAATCATAGATCATCCTTTAATTAGCCCAGAAAAGAAAAAAACACAGGTCTATCCAAAAAGGTTTGGCAACTAAAAAGAAGCAATATAGATTACTCAATTTCTCGGAAAATACTTTCTTCAGTTTTATCTTATTGATATAATAATAAGATCTGCAAATTATGCCTAGGAGAAAGTCACAAAATAATGAAAATGAATGGCTTTCTCATAAATTCGAGAGATGTAAACGATTTTTTTTGCAGACATACGTCAAAACTCCTTTTTATTAATCTCAAATAATCTCCCCCCCCCCTACCTTAACTACTTTCATCTTATTCCTTCTTATAATTTAGGTTTTTTGTATAATATCTCTCTCTACCTTATTGCTACCTATATATGATTTTTGTTCTATAATACTCTCTATCTTACACAACTTGGATATTCATATGTTTTTCTACCATTCCCCCATATATTGTACAGACCTCATTTTATTAATATAAAACCTATACCAAATATTCATATACCTTCCCCTCTTTCTCAATATATATTTTTAGACAATTTTTGGACCATTACTTAATACACACACACACACACACACATATATATATATATATACATTATTTGTATGTAATCTGTTTTTTCACAATATGTACTTAGCTACATCTCTCTCACCTATTCTAAATATTATTATCATTATCATTATTATTATTATTATTATTATTATTATTATTATTATTATTATTATCATCATCATCGTCATTATAATTAACTATTGCCAATATTTATGATACTTTTTACTATTGAGACAGGCAAACATCTTTTAATACTTTTTCAGTGACTATTTTGCCCTTATATATCTCTTTTTTATTATCTTTAATCCCCTCTTTTCTTCTTCCTTATTCGTAACCTATTCCATTTGTATAATACGTATATATATATTTTTTTAAAGAATTTCCTCTCTTAACTATCTCAATTTTTATTTCTTAAATTTTTTAAAATTATTTTCTCTTTCTTATAAATCTACATATATTAACCAAAATCTTACAGAAGATATACTATTAAACTTACAATAATTCTAAGTGCGGAGGCGCAATGGCCCAGTGGTTAGGGCAGCAGACTCGCGGTCATAGGATCGCGGTTTCGATTCCCAGACCGGGCGTTGTGAGTGTTTATTGAGCGAAAACACCTAAAAAGTTCCATGAGGCTCCAGCAGGGGATGGTGGTGATCCCTACTGTACTCTTTCACCACAACTTTCTCTCACTCTTACTTCCTGTTTCTGTTGCACCTCTGTGTCATGCTGAATATCCCCGAGAACTACGTTAAGGGTGCACGTGTCTGTGGAGTGCTCAGTCACTTACACGTTAATTTCACGAGCAGGCTGTTCCATTGATTCGGATCAACCGGAACCCTCATTGTCGTAACCGACAGAGTGCTTCCATCCATCCCAATTCTAAGTGCACAAAAATCACTTCCACACAATGCACAGACTCTCATAGATATGATTTATTTATCTTTTTGGTTATGCATATAAATTGATTTATAGTATTTCCACCTTTTTTTCTCTTTATCAGCACTACTATTATTCATATTTATCTATCACAATAATTATTGTTACTACTTCTAACGTTTTTTCAACTTTATATTTGCACCGATTAATATAATTAATAGATTATACATTATATTCTATATTTTGCTTATAAAACTTATAAACTTTATACATATACGTATTTCATATATTAAACATATTATACAAAGGTATATGGATGTACATATGTGCATATATATCTGCATACGCAAACGTGTATATATATATATTATATATATATATATATATATATTACAGTGTACGCTTATTGTACGCTGTATTTTATATGAATGATATATAGTCTATTGACTAATTTTTCTATACGCCAGGCCACTAGTAGTAAAAATTTCTATAATCTTTATTACCCTGATATTATTAATTACATATATATATATATATATATATGCACATATCCTTTTATCTTATTTCATAGTTTCTGTTCCTTTTAAATGCATCAGTATACAAAATGTATATACATATTTTGAAATAATATTCTTCTCTTATATTGGAGATTTATATATATGAATTGCTACTTGTATCTTTATTATCCTTATTTTTTCACACCTACCACTTCATAATGATTAAAACACTTTTTCTTACATCCACTTTCACCACTATTTTATGTAAGTTAGAAAATTATTTATGAATATCACTATAGTTTTCTACCTCTTTCGTCCATAACTAGCTTCTCAATTCATATTGTAATTTTTTAATAACTAACATACTCTTTTACTTGTTTCAGTCATTTGACTGTGGCCATGCTGGAGCACTGCCTTTTGTCGAGCAGATTGACCCCAGGACTTATACTTTGTAAACTTAGAACTCATTCTATCGGACTCTTTTGCCGAACCGCTAAGTTACAGGGGCGTAAACACACCAGAATTGGTTGTCAAGCGAGGTTGGGGGGACAAACACAGACACACAAACATATACACACATATATATACGACGGGTTTCTTTCAGTTTCCGTCTCCCAAATCCACTCACAAGGCTTTGGTCGGCCCGAGGCTATAGTAGAAGACACTTGCCTAAGGTGCCACGCAGTGGGACTGAACCCAGTAAGCAAGCTACTTACCACACAGCCACTCCTGCACCTAGAAAATTTTTTATGAATATCACTATGGTTTTCTCCCTCTTCTGTCCATAACTAGATTCTCAATTCATATTGTAATTTTTTGAGAACTAACATAGTAAACATTAATAGCATTGTTAACATTAAAATATAGAAATGTGTATTTCTTCGAAAAATCTTTCTTACCAATTTACCTTAGCCATATCTCCCTACATTGTTACCTTATTCAACCTCTCAAAAAAAATTCCTTTTTCACTGTACATGTTTTTTTGTTTTTCAATAATTTTAACCACAGCAAGAATTTTCTTTCTTGACTCTGTAATATTAACAACTATTGTTCTTTTTTATAGTCCTTCCTGCTGAAACAAAAACAATTGCAGCATGGAAGGTGTTTATAAGCCATTTAAAAACAAACAAAAAAACCGTTAGATATTTGACTGCTATTTGTAGTTGATCAAGTTGCCCGCAAAGATTCCCTCATTGGCATATAATCTTCCGGGTGTCCTTAAGTTTGTGCAGGTTGCTGAAGTGATAGAGCCATGGGCCAAATATCTTTTGGAGTTCAGTGTCCTTCCTCTATATTGTGAATTCAAATTCTATTGTAATCAATCTCTTTATTCTTCTAACTTTTGTGATGGAATGTGGCCAAGTGGTTAGAATGTTGCATTTACAATGGCCAGGTTATGGTTTCAATTCCCAGAGGGGGTGGCATTCTGTATTCTTGAGCAGAACACTTTATTTACTTTGCTCTAGCACTATGTGAGGACCAGCATGCCAAAGAATAAACCCAATGTTTCCACTGCATCTTGTGAAAGGAAT
>NC_043011.1:48914999-48919999 GCF_006345805.1 Octopus sinensis
ATTTAAAAACTATACAACATTTAAAAAGAAACAGTTATAATCCAATAGCTATCTTTGAAATGTTTAGGCTTTTGGCTGATTATTATTAGGTACTGTATCATGGCATCTGGTCTTGCACACATGTAGATGTTCTTAAGTCATCATCATTATCATTGTCATTGTCTGATGCTGGCATGAGCTGGATGGCTTGAGTGATTCCAATGTATCCAAGAACTGCATTGTGCTGCAATGTCTGTCTTGGATTGGTTTCTATGGCTGGACGCCGTTTCTAATGTCAACCTTTTTAACAGAGTGTTCTGGGTGCTGTTTATATGGCACCATCACCAGTACTGTTTACATAGCACTAAAACTAGTGTTTTTTACTTGGCACCAGCATCCACACCAATGTTTTTTAGATGGCATCTTCATTTTAGAATCTCAATTTTGTTGTGGTGGGTGTTCTTCTTCCACATATCTCAGTCCTCTGTCCTCTCCTTTGTAAAACCCAGCCTTTTGAGATCAGCCTTCGATTATGTCATCAATTTTGATCCATAGTTAAGGTGGGCTTTTGTTTTTAAGTGTTATGAATAGCAAAAGAGTATTCAAGATGTGACTGTTAATGGGAGAGAGGGAAACACAACACCAAGATGGTATTCATTTACGGTTGAGTAGACTGGAGCAGTGTGAAAGGATGTGCCTTGCTCAAAGACATAACGTGTGTGTGTGTGTGTGTGTGTGTATGTGTGTGTTTATGTGTTTGTGTATTACATTCTCCTTGCTTTGACATTGTGTAATAGTTGTAAATATGTGTCACCATCATACAAATGATGTCCCTCATTTTCAATCATCCATGAATAGTTGTCTGGTGACGGGGAAAATATTACTTTACTTAGAAACAGTTGGAACCTGGTGACAGGAAGAATATCCTGCTATGGAAAATCAGGCTCAACAAGATTCCATGTGACCATGTGAGCACAGAAAAATAGACATTAAAACAAAGATGATTATGATGATGATGATGGTGATGTTGAAAATGCTGGTAATATTTCCCCATGACCTGACAACTATTTGTGGAGGACTGGAAATGAGCAATGCGATTTGCATAATGGTGACACACTGTCTTGTTCTCACTATCCTGTTCTTGTTACCACTTTCACCCTCCACAAAAAATCCCAAATTTATTTAATTTGTTTTGCAGGAAGGATTGTTTCAATGAAGTCGTGTATTGTCCTTGCCTTCGAAATGCAGAGTAGATGAAACAGGGGACAACTGATGAAGGGGAATATTATTTATGTTGCATGTCTCGTTTCTTTGTTTGCTTTTTTCATTGTTAGAAAAAAGTTCGTTTTCTACGTTTTTGTTTTTATGTTTTCATTTCTCATTGTTTTCAAAGTTTTTTTGATGTCCTGTACCGATATATGCATGTATATACATATATATGTAGGTATATACATACATGTATGTATATATGCATATATTTATATATTATTCATATTATTATATATAACAGCACCCCTGTGGTGCCACATAAAAGCATCCAACACACTCTGTGAAGTGGTTGGCATTAGGAAGAGCATGTGGCCATTAAAAACCATGCTAACTCAGACTGACTTCTGATGCAGCCCCACCTCCAGTTTGCCAGCACTGGTCACACTGTCCAACCCATGCCAGCATGGACAACAGTTAAATGATAATGAGGATGATGATGATGATGATGATGATAAGGATCATGATGATGATGAAGATGAGGATGATGATGAGGACTAGTTTCTTTCAGGTTCTGTGAACCAAACTGACACACAAAGCATTGTCAGTGTGGGGCTGTAGTAGAAGTCACTGGCACAAGGTGCCACACGGTGAAATGAACCTGAAAGCATGTGGATGAGAAGCAAACTGCTTACCAGGCAGCCATTGCTGCATCCATTTTATTATTGTGTTTAAAAAATTATTACTTCCCCAGGTATACATTAAATTAATAATAAAATGAATTCGTGTATTAGGCATAGCTTTTGTCTAAAATGTGCTATCAGATATTATAGTTTAAATTATCATTCTTCAAAAACCAAATATGTGTCTGTAGCTTGTGTCAGATCTGATTTACAACTTTCTAAATGTATAATTATGCTGATTTATCTAATCTTAAATTCATTTACTGTCAATTTCAATGCAATCTATTCCATTCTGATTAATGTTAGGCTATGATACTAGCTGTATTTCACATATGTTTTGTAAACAGTAGTTACATTTGTGGGTGTTAACATTGTCTGTGTTCTAGTAATTTCAATTATTCATTAATTTTTATTATCAATAGATGATAGTGCATTAGTGAAGTTTATTACTGTTCAGCAGTTCATTTTTAATGAGTTTAGGCTGAAAATTTTTTATATTGATGTTCATGCAGAAAATGCACTTTTATAAGCTGGAGAAAACGTTTCCAATTCAAGTGTTAAAAATAACTAAATATGGTGAATTAAACCTCCTCATTTTTCTCATACATTTTCTCTTGCTAGCTGTGTGTGTTTGTAATATTCAATAGCTTCTTTACACTTTTGACATTCAGATTACTTTGTCAGATCTAATGCTCATTTATTCCCATTGCATTGAAGTAATCATGCAATATCTTGTGTATGTGTGTATGTATGTATGTATGTATGTATGTATGTATGTATGTATGTATGTATGTATGTATAAGTATATATATATATATATAAATATATATACTCACACAAACATATACATACATATTGCCCAGTCATCCTAGATTCACTCATGGGGTGTTTATCTCCCCTTTCAGTGTGTGTGTGTGTGTATATATATATATATTTATATACACACGCATAAGCAAGTGTCTTCTACTATGGTCTTGGGCCGACCAAAGCATTGTGAGTGGATTTGGTAGATGGAAACTGAAAGAAGGAAGCCCGTCGTATATATATATATATATATATATATATATATGTGTGTGTGTGTGTGTATATGTTTGTGGGTCTGTGCTTGACAACCGATGCTGATGTGTTTACATCCTCATAACTTAGCAGTTCAGCATAAGAGACTGATAGAATAAGTACTAGGCTACAAAGAATAAGTCCCAGGGTCGATTTGCTCAACTAAAGGCGGTGCTCCAGCATGGCCACAGTCAAATGACTGAAACAAGTAAAAAGAGTAAAAAAATAGAGTATATTTACACACACACTCAGATGCTCACCCACAGACAAACACATACAAACACTCAAACACAAAATGAAGTTTCAGTTTATAAGAAGAATTAATACCATGACGACAAAAAAAAAACAGCCTTCTACTCAATTTACACTATTTGAATTTATCATAACAATTGAATTATGGCAGTTTGTTTCTGCCTGATGAAAATGTTCAACAGATAGTTTAAGAAAAAACTTTCCAGCCTCTCTTAACTTGATTAAATACCGAAAGATAAATATGTAATACTTACTTTTAATTTATTTTATTAGGTAGTATAAACAACACAATATAGTACATTTTATTTATTGGTAAACAATATTTTAAAATTTATTATAAATATATAATGCAGATGAAAGTGAAAGTGTGAGCAGGTTCTAAGTGTCAGCATAACAAAAACAAAAAGAACCTATATGATATATTGTACATAACCTTTTTTAATAATTAAACAGAAGAGGTTATATAAATTTCTCTCTCTTTAAATTTGTCTATACATGGTTGTTTCATTTTAATATTTGCTTTTCCATTTTTGCATTTCTTTGAAATTAAACCCATTAGATTTCAATAATTTCATAGAAGTTAACTCATCTATGGGTGATGTCAGCTAACAAACGTTTCTTCTAGGTTTGGTTATCAATTGCCACAGTGGTTATCCCAAGTGTTGGATGAATATCCTGTTGCAGAGACATCAGGGCAACCTCGTATTTTTTTATAAGACAACTGCTTGAGACTCTGAAATTTTTGACTAATGCCAGTATAACAGTATATTACAGAATTCTGTGTGTGACTTTTACCTGAGAATGTACCTTAAGAATATGAAAATATAAACAAAGCTATGTATACCTATAGGCCAACTTACGACCAAATTGACTTGCAACCAAATCGACTTACGACCAAATCGACTTATGACCAAATCAACTTACGACCAGTCAGTCAGAACCAATTGTGGTCGTAAGCTGACAACAACCTATACTAGTAAAGATTGTTTGCCAACATAACATGGCAGTCCTGGTTTAGGACTAATGCTGCAGTAATTTTAGCCCCAGGAGACATCATCTCCAGCTGGCTATATGACATGATCTGTGTCCTATGTTATCGAACAAGCCAGCTGGTGACGATGTCTCCTGGGGCTAAAATTACAGCAACATTAGTCCAAAACTGCTGCTGAATATCTCACATTGTGAGATTTTAAAAATAGTAATTTTCTGACCTATACCAGTATTTGGTTTGGGGAGGTGCATGGCTTAGTGGTTAGGATGCTAGACTCATGATCATATAATTATGATCTCGATTCCTGGACTGGGCAAGGAATTGTGTTCTTGAGTATATCACTTCATTTCATGTTGCTTCAGTCCACTCAGCTAACAAAAGTGAGTCATCCTGCTATAGATTGGGATATTATCTAAGTGGGGAATATATAGGGCATGGAAACTGGGAAATTGGCCCTTATGAGACTATCATCATCATCATCATCGTTTAACATCTGCTTTCCATGGGTTGGACGATTTGACTGAGGGCTGGCAAACCAGATGGCTGCACCAGACTCCAATGTGATCTGGCAGAGTTCCTACAGTTGGATGCCCTTCCTAACGCCAACCACTCCGAGAGTGTAGTGGGTGCTTTTACATGCCACTGGCACAAGGGCCAGTCAGGTAGTACTGGCAATGGCCAAGCTCAAATGGTGCTTTTTATGTGCCACCTGCACAGGAGCCAGTCCAGCGGCACTGGCAACGACCTCACTCTAATGTTTTTTTTTTTTCCACTTGCAACCAGCGCAAGTGCTAGTAAGGCAATGCAGGTAACGATCACACTTGAATGGTGGT
>NC_043011.1:48927499-48937499 GCF_006345805.1 Octopus sinensis
ATAATTTTTTTTTTCCCTCTTTCTGATCACTTTACAAAACAACAAAAAAACATGAAAAATGCGTTGTCTTCAAAAATGAATGTTTGTTGGAAACAAAACTGCAATATTGCAATGAAGGCATAAAAAAAAAGTGTTAATCTATGGCAAACTGGCTTTGATGGAGACAAATGAAAGAGGCAAAAGCATGAAAGTTAATGATCAGCTCAGTTCCACAGAGAACAAATATTTCTAAAGTGAAATAAAGAGTGGACAATGACCAGCTGTCTCTTTATTGATACCTGGCTTTATGGAGATAACATTTAAAGCTTGTTACAAGAAAAACAAACAATCATTCACATACATGTGTGTGTATGTAAGCATGGCTGTGTGGTTAAAATGGTTGCTTCACAACCACATGGTTCTCTGGTTCAATACCACAGAGAAGAACCTTGGGTGTCATCAATCATTTTTGTCTGATTGATTGCCTTGTGAGTGAAAATTTGGTAGGTTGAGAAAAGGTGTAAAAAACATAATGTATGGAATCTATTCCATGGATTAATTTTGGTAAAAAAAAACAGAATCTTTTAACGATTTTGGCTTAAATAAAACTTTTACCACCAACTTTGACAAAGCCAACTTTTTGGTTGTCTCCATAGACTGCAAGACGAGTAAACATTTCCCCAACAGAAAACATAGTAAAAAGCAATTGTTTACATTCATAGATACTCCAACCAACCCCATGCTGTAATTAGAAATCTAGTAAAAAAAACATCAGCAGAAGATTTTCTAATTTATTAGCAGACAGAGATATTCAACAGAGCTGCATCCTATTACAATGCTGCACAAGGGAAGAATAGCTTCACAAAGATGTGAATGTGTGAGTGTGAATGCTTGTGTGTGAATATCTGGTTAGAAGTATTTGCATTACAAAAGAGAGATGAGTCTAAAAGATAACTTCATTAAGTTAAGATGAAACAATAATTGGCTAAAATCTTCAAAACACTGCCCCAGTATGATTACAATCTAGAGGCTGGAACCATAAAAAAAAAAGAAATAAAAGATACAAGAAATAAAGACTACATGCAATAGAAACAAACAAAAAAATGTCAAGCTAGTGTTAGTAGCTCTATGTAGTCTCCCAATTTTCCGCAAGTGGCAGCCAAGTTATCTTCAGCTTGGACTCTTATCAGCTCCAAGAAAGTAAAAATGCACAACGTAATTCTAGAGAGATTGGATAATATTTGGGATTGTCATGGTTGGAATGTTTTAAATCAAAGGACTGTGTGATCAAGTTTTATCTGGAGTTAAACAGCAAGAGGTAAAAGTGATTAGAATTTTGCTTAAATATCCAAAAATTTATGTAAATTTATTTGCTTTGCCAGATTTTTGATGTGAAATCATGTGTTGAAACAGATTGTTATGCTTGGATATGGTCATATTTTGCCAATAAAACACAGGCATTACAAGGTGATATCAAAACGTTCCCAGACTAGTTTTGTAGTGCACCAATAGATGGCAGCACGTATAAATGTTTTCGATCTAATTTGGATTCTTTGCCATCAAATTTGAATTCTTTGCAATAAAATTTGAATTTTTCAATTGGTGCTCAAGCCTTGGAAAAAAAGAGAGTTAAACTACATCAGCCGTAAGGGAATACATGTCTATCTTATCTAACTCATCCAGTAGAGCCCACCAAGTGATATATGAAAAGTTCGATGAAATAACTCATGAACACTGTGATAGCTTCTACCAAAACATGCTCCGTTACGTCAACTGGTCTGAACAAGGGGAGATAATAAATGAATGATTCTTTTTCTATTATCTCCTCTTGTTCACACCGTTTGACGTAGCGGAGCATGTTTTGGTAGAAGCTATCGCAGTGTTCATGAGTTATTTCATCAAACTTTTCAGATATCAATTGGTGGGCCCTACTGGATGAGTTAGATAAGATAGACATTTATTCCCTTACGGCTGATGTAGTTTAACTCTCTTTTTTTCCAAGGCTTGAGCACCAATTGAAAAGAATTCAAATTTGATACTCTTTTACTCTTTTACTTGTTTCAGTCATTTGACTGCGGCCATGCTGGAGCACCACCTTTAATCGAGCAACTTGACCTCGGGATTTATTCTTTGTAAGCCCAGTACTTATTCTATCGGTCTCTTTTGCCGAACCGCTAAGTGACGGAGACATAAACACACCAGCATCGGTTGTCAAGCAATGCTAGGGGGACAAACACAGACACACAAACATAGACGCACACACACTATATATATATATACATACATATATACAACAGGCTTCTTTCAGTTTCCGTCTACCAAATCCACTCACAAGGCTTTGGTCGGCCTGAGGCTATAGTAGAAGACACTTGCCCAAGGTGCCACGCAGTGGGACTGAACCCGGAACCATGTGGTTGGTAAACAAGCTACTTACCACACAGCCACCAAACTAGATCGAAAACATTGCGTGCACAATGAAAGCTAGCAGTGATCTTTATGAGGCAGTGTGCCAAATGACGTTGCTCTGTTTAGTTCACAAGTTGTGAAATTTGTTTTTGTGATCAAGTGTATGCTGTAGTCTGCAATTTTGTCTTGGACAGGAAGTCGAAACAAAGAGCCAAAGTGGAATTTTGCTTTAAAATTGTGTATCGAGAATTTGTCCCCCAGGGCTAGACTGTCAATTGAGAGTTCTACAGTGACATTTTGAAGTGTTTGAGGGAGGACAGTCAGCGAAAACGACTGGATCTGTGGAAAACAACGTTTTGTCTGATATACCCTCCAGCTTTCATCAGGTGTCTTGGGGAAATTTCGAACCTGGGTTCTCATTCCTAAGGTATTTTTCGATGTTGTTGTTGTTATTATTATTATTATTATTATTCAGGTCACTGCCTGGAATCGAACTCGGAATCTTGGGGTTAGTAGCCCATGCTCTTAACCACTGTGCCATATGCGTAGCCGACATTAGACTTCAATGGAGACATAGAGAAACTCCATCAAAAACTAGCAGCCCACGGGCATATGGCATAGTGGATAACAGCGCAGGCTACTAACCCCAAGATTCCGAGTTCAATTCCAGGCAGTGAGCTGAATAATAATAATAATAATAATAATAATGCAGTACCAGACAGTGGTTCTCATGGCTTCTGATCATAACTGATTGGAAGTTTTATCATGTACATTGTTTTGTCTTGGTATAAAAGATGGGCTACAGCAAATATTTTGCTCAATACCACAAGATTTGCTTGTCAGTTGCTTGACCTTAACCAGTTGAGCATGTCCCAAGGATTGCATTGAGCTCCAATGTCTTTCTTGGCGTGGTTTTTACTGCTGGATGCTGTTTCTAATGCCAACCACTGTACAGCATGAACTGGGTGCATTCTTCATGCCATTTGCACCACTGGGATCACAACTTGCATTTTTCAGACCTATGATCCCTCGGAAAGGTAAGGTGTTGGCTTCATGCTAGGGGATGCGGGGACTACTATAAGAGGTGGGAGAAGAGCAGATTCCTGCAGGATGATCTGCATGGCTACTTACATCTTGTAGGGGAAAAGGTGGGGAGAGAAATCGAAAAAGAATGCCAATACAGAGCAAATTCTAGAGGGTTTTAAAACAGCTGAATGAAGATTCTAACACAAGGAGAGTTGATTAAATCCATTCTTTAGTACTGGTTTAAATTAAATTAGGTACTCTCTAGTACTTGATAGGTACTTCATTTTGTCAACCTGCCAGAATGATAGAAAGCAAAATTAACTATAGAAGGATCTGAACTCAGGACATAATGAGATATAATTGAATGCCTCAGAGCTTTTGATTCTATGTTCTACAGATTCTGGTGCATCACTGTTGATGAATAGAATAAAAACTTCGAAGAAGACATCGATGAAAAACAAGAGGTAAAAACGTAAATTTTAACATAGGGAACAATAATGTCAGAATTAAGATAATTTAATAAAATGAACGTAAAAGTGGTAAAAGAGAAAAGAAATTATTAAAGAACTCTGAGAAACCAGAAAATGAACAGCTTTAAGCTAGAGTTCATAATTTAACTGCAAATATATGGAATGAAAGAGCTAAAGCATGAACAAAATAAATTTCTCTCTAACTATTTACAGTGCCCTGCAGTTATTAGGCTGATAAGCTTCTTATTCAAGACTTGCTTTTGTGATTGAGATACAAAGATCAGAACTCGTTGGTAGATGACCAATGTGGTTTTTACAATTCACTTTGGCACACAGTTTAAAAGCTGGCATCAACAGCAGAATAGGCATTGAAACACGAGTACCCTCTCTCTCTTTTCTTCTTTCTTCTCTTCTCACTCTGTCTCCCACATACATTCATGCACACGCATATGAGTCTTTCTAGTTTAGTAAGTGAATTGATCTGACGTTGTGTGTTAAAGCTGGTGCAGTTATAACATATAATGTCTGTTCTAACCATTTAGTAGTGCTGAGCTATTAAATTTATTTGATAAGCAGTCAAAAGTTTCGTGATACAACTGCAGCCTGGTAACTTACACAGTTTCATGACAACTGTGTCTGTGACCAGCTTATGGTAGTACAACGAAATGTGTTCTTCCATAATGTAATTACTATATATATATATATATATATATATATTTATATATATACATATCTTTAGATTTATAAATATATATGTATATATGTGTATATATACATATATAATATAAATATAAATATATACATATCATCATCATCATCGTTTAGCATCCGCTTTCCATGCTAGCATCGGTTGGACCATAAATATATATATATTTATATATATTATATATATGTATGTGTGTGTGTATACACACACATATATATGTATATTCATTTGTATATATATAAATATATATATATATATACAAACACACACACACAAATATATATATATATATATATATATATATATATATATATATATATATAGGGTGCAATGGGTAAATTGTTGCCATCTAATATTTTTAAATCATGCATGTGCACTCTGTTTTTGATTTTATCACCTACAAAGTATAGTAGGGTCAGTTGGGCACTGTCTGTGAGAAAAAAACAGCACCATGATGCAATTCACTCTGCTGTAAATTTGGAAACGGCATGCTGTACTGTTTGGCATTCGTGCCAGACACTTCCGTATAAGCATTTCAGTGTTTGGATGTCAATCTGAGCATAGTGCTATCTGAGGACCTGTACCAAGAGTGATAAAAATCAAACATCCAGTCAACATCACAATGTTTAGAGTGATCACTAGTGATGGTGATGTTATGCTGCCATTCATCTTGCCACACAGCCTCAGACTTAACATGGAGACCTACATCATGTGTCTGGAGGAGGTACTGCTGCCCTGAATCAACAGGGTGGCTGCTGGAAGAACCTGTATTGCAACAGGACTCTGCACCATGCCACTCAAGCAGGAGAACCAACTCATGGCTGTCAGACAATTTCTGTGACCAATCACCCCTAACGTCTGTCCACCTAACTCCCCATGATGCAGCCCCCATCATTATTATGCACAGTGTGCAGTTGAGTGAGAGACCAACAAACTCCTTGTAACACCAAAGATGAACTGAAGCCAAAGATTATGGCAGCATTCACCAGCTTAATCTAGGAGACTGTCCAGAAGAGTTGCAGGAGATTCCAAAGTCGTCTGGAGGCTATGTTTGACGCCAATGGCAATTTTATTGAATAAATTTACCGGAATGGCCGCATTCTAAGGACAGAAACAAGTAAAAAATAACAGATAAAAGACATAGATATGTATGTATTCTTTTATTCTTTTACTTGTTTCAGTCATCTGACTGAGGCCATACTGGAGCACCAGCTTAAAGGGTTTTAGCTGAAGAAATTGACTCCAGGACTTATTCTTCCTAAGCCTTGTACTTATTCTGATGGCCTCTTTTACTGAACTGCTAAGTTACAGCGATATAAATACATCAATATCAGTTGAAAAATAAGCATGTGCTTAGGGCACCAAAGGAAGTGGGAGTACTAAAGAAGTGGTAAATGGTTTACAATACAAAAGAAATCACTTTAAGCTTGCTAAAATATTCAAAGTAGTTCATATGATCGGAAATATAATTTTGAAGTTCTCATGGTGTCGTAGTGAGGATCTGATCAAAGACTTTGCAATTCAAAAAAGTAGGAGAAAACTTTTCAACCGGGTTCAGTCCCACTGCGTGGCACCTTGGGCAGGTGTCTTCTACTATAGCCTCGGGCCGACCAAAACCTTGTGAGTGGATTTGGTAGATGAAAACTGAAAGAAGCCCATTGTATATATGTATATATATGTATATGCGTGTATGTTTGTGTGTCTGTGTTTGTCCCCCTAGCATTGCTTGACAACCGATGCTAGTGTGTTTACATCACCGTCACTTAGCGGTTCGGCAAAAGAAACCAATAGAATAAGTACTGGGCTTACAAAGAATAAGTTCCGGGGTCGATCTGCTCGACTAAAGGCGGTGCTCCAGCATGGCTGCAGTCAAATGACTGAAACAAGTAAAAGAGTAAAAGAGCGTATACAAAAATAAGCATTATTTGCCATCTTACTGTTTATTTCGTTCCATTTAGAAAAAGAAAAATTTATTTTATGGTTTATTATTGTTTATATTTTGAACTATATATGGGGGCACCAAAATCTTTTAAGCACTTAGAGCCTCTCTGGGTGTTAATCCAGCCCTGGACCTATGGGTTCATTTCATGTTCTTTGCAATGCTAGCAATGGCTCACTGGTGCCAAGCTGCACAGACTGAAGTTATTTTCCTTCTTAAATAAAAACCAGTGACACTAAGATTAGAGACCTGCACACATGAACACCTGTTAGTATTCTTCATGAATAACCATTCCCTGGCTTGCATATACATGTCCAGCAGAAAGGTCAACATTGAATGAGGGAGAACCTGCCTTCTACAAGATATTTTCGGAAATTTTTCATGGAGTTCATTCAAAGGGAATTACACATGAGTAATTTGTTGTTCTGGGAAATTTTATTTCAGAATTAATTTTATTTATTTATATGCCAAAACAGATGCAGAAGTCTGGTGCAGGCTTCTGCTTGGCCAGTTCCTGTCAAATTGTCCCATCCCTACCAGCATAGAAGTCAGACGTTAAAAGATGATGATGGTGATAATGATGATGATAATGATGATGGTACACACATATATACACAGACGTACATTCACACATATAAGTGCATACATGCAGACATACTCTCGTACATAAGTGCAGGTGCAGTCATATAGGCATGCACACGCATATGCACAAACACACATGCATATGTGCACACATCGCACACACATACATATGTGTGTGGGGGTGTGAAGTGGATTTGATTGTAAATAAGACTTCATATGTAAAAATATGTTTGTGTATTTTACAGACACAAATGCACACATGCACTATAGTGTGCTTTTACATAAGTGAATATTTTCTCACACATACTCACACATGTACACATAAATATATACATACATATACACATATGTATATATATGTGTATAAATTGGAATTCATTGTAAATCAAACTCCATATGTAGAAATACATTAGTGTATATTACACACACACACAAACACACACAACACACATACGGTCGTGTACTTTTACATAAGTTAATATTTTCATACATACACATGCATATTTTCATACATACACACACACACAAACAGACACATACACACACAAACACACACAGATAGACACATAAACACACAGACACACACACAGGCACACACACATACATGTATTCATACACATATACACATACACGTATTCATACACATACACACACACATACACACACACATGCACGTACTCATACACATACACAGACACATAAACACACACAGACACAGACACATACAGACACAGACAGACACATACACACACATGCACACACATGCACACACACACGCATACACACACACGATTTTACATAATTGAATGTTATCACATGCACGCTTTTGCACACACACACACACACACACACACACACACATACATGAAGTAACACATACATATGTGTAGTCTATTCTTCCGACTGTCCTTTTATATTAAATACGTTTTCTGATCTTTGACCTCTTGACCATAAAGGTTAATAGTTATTCTTCCTATTATCTTATACCTCCAGTCTATAAATGACCCGTCTATTTGAAATAATATTAGTTATAGTGGAGGTAGTGATGGTGGTGGTGGTGGTGGTGGTGGCAATGGTATTATTGTCGTGGTGGTGGTCATGGGAGTGATAATGATGGAATTAATGAGTAGTTTTGGTGGCAGTGAAGATGATAGTAATATTAGGTGGAGTGGTGGTTGTAGTAGAGGTGGTGGTAGTAGTAGTAGATGTGGAAGTAGTAACAAAGATGTAGTAGTAGTAGTAGTAGGTCTCATAATATAGTGTTGGTAGTACTAGTAGTCATAGTAGTTTTCGTGGTAGCGTTGGTGGTAGTTGTCTTTGTGGTGGTTGCAGTAGTAGTTGTGTTGGCCAGGTGTGATTGAGGTGGTGGTTATGGTCGTTATGGTGGTAGTGGTGGTGGTTGCAGAGATGATGGGTGTAGCAGTTTTAGTTGTGGTGGTGGTTGTAGTTACAGTGGTGGTAGTGGTTAGGGAGGTAGCTGAGCTGAAGGTGGTGGTTGTGGTGGCTGTGGCCATGGTGGTGGTTTCGGTTGTAGTGTTTTCATTTGTGATGATGGTTGTGATGGTGGTGATGGATTGGGTTGTAGTGGTGGTAGTGGTTGTGCTGGCAATGGAGTTGGTGGAGGTGGCAGAGCTGATGGTTGTGGTAGCTGCAGCTGTGGTGGTGGTGGTTTTGGTTGTAGTGTTTTCATTTGTGATGATGGTTGTGGTTGTGGTGATGGTTGGGGTGATGGTTGTGGTGGTGGTGATGGTTTGGGTTGTAGTATTGGTAGCGGTTGTGCTAGCGATAGAGGTGGTGAAGGTGGCAGAGCTGATGGTTGTGGTGGCTGAAGCTGTGGTGGTGGCTTTTGGTTGTAGTAGTTTCATTTGTGGTTGTAATGGTTGTTGGAGTGGTGGGGGCTGGTGGTGGTGATCGTTGTGGTGGTCATGTGGAGCCAGCATGAATAGTAAGAGTAGCCAGGCCAGCGTTAAGTGCCAGCAATATATTGATTAATCTGATACAATGTCCAATCAGACGTAATTGTAAACCTTGGTGAAAGCTGAAACTACTGACATCACCCAAGGCCATGGGTCACTAATTTCATGATAACAATGTATTGGGTCAGGGTTTCAATTCCAGCACTCCACCCATCTCATACACATCTCTTTTATATCTCTGGTAAAGTATGCTTGTAACATTCGACTTTCCATGCCACCTTTATCTGTCTGTTTGAGTGTGTGTCAGTGTCTCTGTGTGTGTGTATGTGCACATGTGTGTGTGTTTTTGTGTCAGTGTGTGTTTGTGTGTGTATACACAGAGTAATAGAAAGAGCATCCAACCACAAAAGCATGCTACAAATCCCCTATTTTAACGTGTATAAGGAACCCGTTTTTGTCAAAAATTAGGTGAAAAAATATGGGAGTTTCTTATACATGGATTGTATTATAATCCGTTACAAAACTTTTTTTCCAGATTTTAAGCACCTAAATTAAAGGGTTTCTTATACATGCTAAAATACCGTATGTCCCTATGTAATCCATACAAACATGGGTGTTTCATTCAACATCTTTAAACAACCCTTATTCAGGGACCTTTTGGATGGCATGGGCTAACTCGACCTGAAGAAATTTTATCTGGGCCCCCACCTGCAAGGTCATACACTGACTATCTCAATATGAGATCACCATGTCGTGCACGTATGGTTGTGATGCATGTCCTTTACGTACCCTTATCAGACAGGTAGTCATGATGAGTATACTGGGCTTCGTATATTTGTACCCCAGTGTCACTTTGATGGCATGCACTGCTCTCTCACTCAATAATAATAATAATACTGATAATAATAATAATAACAATAATAATAACAAATATTCTGCTCAATACCACAGATTTGCTTGTCAGTTGTTTGACCTT
>NC_043011.1:48942499-48949999 GCF_006345805.1 Octopus sinensis
GGTGGCATACACTTGTATATTCCTGCCTTCCTGTGCACATGTCTGCATGTCCGTGTGTGCATGTGTACACTTGGTGTATTTCGAACATATAAATACACTTCGAATTCCTGAATTAATACTATATTTAGTTCAAGAATAGTTTACAATGGGTTTTCAACTAGCAGAAATATGAAAATTAACTTTGCCAAACCTGAGCTAAGAATAATTTTAATGTATATACATAGGTAAATGAACACACACACACACACACATGTGTGAGTACACATGTAATATATATATACATATATATATACACACATACACATATATATATATATATACAAACATATATACATACAAACATGCATACATATATATATATATACATACACATACATACATATACATACACACTTATTTATATGTATATATATATATATATATATTTATACACATACATATGTATGTATGTATGTATGTATGTCTGTGTATATGTCTATAAACATATATATGAACGTGTGTATAGATATATATATATATATGTGTATATAGATATATATATACATATATATCTGTTTATATACATGTATATATATGTGTGTGTGTGCACGTGTGTGTGTGTAAGAGAGAGAACGTGAAGGAGAGGGAGTGAGAGATAAAGCTAGCAGCTATTTTTCTCTAACAAGAAACTAATGAGAAATAATAATTGTATAAAATCGTCTATCAGTCTTTGCTTATGCTATTTTGCAAAAGCTTCGTGTACACCCTTAAGATATTCTTTGAGAAAGCAAAGACTATAAATATCTTTAAATATCTATGATTTGTACTGCAAAATAAAACAGACAATGAATTTAAAATATGGAAATGTATTCCAGTATATATGTATTGTACAGGTTCTTTAAGTTTTCATTCTGTATATCAATGTTTAATCTATTTTAAGTTATAATGTTTCTATTTCTATGTCTGCCCTGTCCAACTGTTTTTGTGTGCATGTTTATATATATATTTGTGTGTCTAGATAGATGAATATGCACATGGAAATATATGCACATAATAATAATAATAATAATAATATTAGTATTCTTAATTGAGAAAGGAAGCAGATGATGCTAGATCATAGATATAGCATGCCCAGCTGACAACAAGGTATGCGATAAGGAAGAAAGAAAAGTTGATAGGTGTAGGAGTGGCTGTGTGGTAAGTAGCTTGCTTACCAACCACATGGTTCCAGGTTCAGTCCCACTGTGTGGCACCTTGGGAAAATGTCATCTACTATAGCCTTGAGCCAACCAAAGCCTTGTGAGTGGATTTGGTAGACAGAAACTGAAAGAAGCCTGTCGTATACATACATAATATAAGTTGACCTTGGCAGGATTTGAACTCAGAATGTAGCAGCAGATGAAATACCACTAAGCATTTCGCCCGGTGTCCTAACAATTCTGCCAGCTTGCCACCTTAATAATAATAATAATAATAATAATAATAATAATAATAATAATAATAATAGTAATAATAATAATAATAATAATAATAGTAATAATAATAATAATAATAATAATAATAATAATCATTATTTCTACTCTAGGCACAAGGCTTTTAAAATTTCAGCGAGAAGGAAGCTAGTTGATTACATCGACCCCAGTGCATAGCTGTTACTTATTTTATCGTTCCTGAGCAGATGCAAGGGAAAGTCAACCTTGGTGGAATTTGAACTCAGAACGTAAAGACAGACGAAATACCACTAAGCATTTCATCTGGCATGCAACAATTCTCCAGGCTTGCCATCTCAATAATAATAATAATAGAAATAGTAATATTAATAATGATGATAATAATAATAATAATAATAATTATTATAATAATAATAATAATATACACAAGGTCTGGAATTTTTGAAGAGGGGGCTAGAGGATTATGTTCCCCTAGGACTTGACTTGCACTTATTTCCTTGACCATGACTGGACGCAAAGCAAATATGACCTCAGCGGAATTTGAATTCCAAACATAAAGACAGACAAAATGCCACTAAGCAAAATTGCTGGCCCTCTGCCAAAATATAAAACCGTTATAATAATAATAATAATAATAATAATAATAACAATAATAATAATAATTATTATTATTATCATTAATATTATTAAGGTGGTGAACTGGCAGAATCATTAGCACACTGGGAGAGATGCTTACTGGTATTTCGTCTGCTGCCACATTCTGAGTTCAAATTCCACTGAGGTCGACTTTGCTATTCATCCTTTCAGGGTTGATAAAATTAATACCAGCTCTGCACTGGGGTTGATGTAATTGAGTTAATCCATTCGCCCAAATTTGAGGCCTTGTACTTCTAGTAGAAAGGATTATTATTATTATTATTATTATTATTATTATTGTTATTATTATTATTATCAAGGCAGCTAGCTGACAGAATCATTAGCATGGTGCTTAAAATGCTTAGTGGCATTTTGCCCATTGCAACATTCTGAGTTCAAATTCTGCCGAAGTCAACTTTGGCTTTTAGGAGTCGTCAAAATAAGTACCAGTTAAACACTGGGGTTGATGTAATTAACTCATCCCCCCCACCTCCTGCAAGCTACCCTTGTGGAAAAATTTGAAATAATTATTATTATCATCGGCAACACTAGCAGCAGCAGTAACAATAGTAGCAGCAGTAGTAGTAGTAGCAGCAGCAGTAGTAGTAGCAGCAGCAGCAGCCATAGCAGCTGCGGCATCACCACCTCCACTGCCACTATCATCAGTGTTGTCAACATGTTCATTATTCTTATTTTTATTATTATCATTATAATTATTATTATTATTATTATTATTATTACAAATAAGATATTATTTCTTATATCAGAAATTCCTTTGAAAGCATACACTTAAGCATAGCTTAACAAAAGGCAATTCAAGAATCCAGCATTAGAATGTTCTAAGAATGGCTTTAAAAAACAAAAAATTATGGAAAATGTTTCAAAAAGCAATACATTTATGGAAAAATGTCTACAATAATAATCTTTATAAAGTGAAATGAATTTACCAAATTCGTTGCGAAAAGACATTTGTGTATCGACATTTTGGGATAATAGATTCCAGCAATTCTTTCCAGATATACACACACAAACTCAATCACACATTTATATATATATACATATATATACATAAATACATATGTGTATAAGTGTTTGTATGTATACATACATACATATGTGTATGTGTGCGTGCATATATATGTATATATATATATATATATATATATATATATAATTACCTATGTAAATATGTATACGTATGTACATGCATACTTTTACATATATATAATATATAATATATATAATTATATATGTGTGTGTATATATATATATATATATATATATACACATACATACATTTGTGTATATGTTGATACATATATATTTATGTTATATATATATATTTACATATATACATACACACAGACTGTCATGTGCACACCTATATACATAGAAAAGGAAATGTTGTTATATCGAAATTATTATCTTCTGGGCTAACAGATTACAAATTTTCCACTCTGGAATACATAAACAAACTCCCACATACACAATTACATACAAACACACACAAACACTTATGTATATAAACATATATATACTTACATACACGTGTATATATATATATATATATATATATACTGCATATATATATAAAATTTGTGTGCCTGTATATGCAAGCATGTATGCGAGCAAGTGTGTGTTTATGTATACATGTATGTACATGTGTGTTTATTTATATATATATATATTACACACACATCTGCATGCAAATATGTTGAATACAAATAATATATATGTATATGTGTGTATATATTTATTATATATATACATATATATATATATATTATATATATATATATATATAGATATATATATTGTATATATATATCATTATATATATATTTATAATATTGTTAATATATGTGTATAAATATGTGTTATGTATGTGTATAGATATGTCTTATATATATATATATATATATATATATATAAATGTCTACACACGCATATGCTTATGTATGTGTGTGTATGGGAAAGTGTGTATGTATACAAACCTACTTAGATTGGCATTAGTGAATTGATATCAACTATTTTGAGAGAAAGAGAGTGAAAGGATGATTGGAAAGTTAGAAGACAATGAAGCAATGAAAGAGAGGAAGAAGGAAGTTAAGAAAGAAAGAAAGAAAGAAAGAAGGAAAGAAAGAAAGAAAGAAAGAAAGAAGGAAAGAAAGAAAGAGCAAAAAGGGTGAGAATATGAAGGGAGGGAGGGGTGCGAAAGCAGAGATGGAAAATAATGAGAGGGATAACAATATGAGAAGATGGAACGGTAAGATATATATTTTTGAAAAGTAATCAAAAATGACAGAATTAGTGAGGAAAGAATCAGGAGACAATTATAGGAAAACTAAATTGAAACAAAGCAAAAATCATGGCAGTCTTTTATCTTTTAATGCAATAATTCATTGCTATGGCAGACAATTCTTTAGATGTTTTTAATCCGCAGACATCTGTATTTGATATTGTTGCTTAGATATAATTTCAAGAATTATTTTTGGTATTTGTTCTCTTGCACCCGTTATTGTCTTTCATTTGCAGTTTGACTCCTGCACTTGACTGGTTCGAATTGAGTGGATAAAAGGAAGATTTTGAAATTTGGACCATGAAGAACCGTAACCGAATACCGTAGAGAAATTTTACACAAAGTTTCTCATCACAACTCTGTTTGACCCTAGACCTTTGACCTGTGTTCTGTGACCAGTTCATTGACTTCTGTTGTAACTCCAGTTAAGATTTAAGTCACACAAATTTATAGTTTTAACCCTGTTGTTAGTGCAAGGGACCTCATGATGTGAAGAGACAAGAATAGTGCTTTAGTACTACATCACACAGCTGATACAATAAAGAGAAATTGGAATGGTACAAATAATTATAATTGCCAGATGGAAAAATAAAAGACACAACCATGTAGAACGATTAAGATAGTATTTATTGATAGGTTACCATGTGTCTGTGTGTGCATCATGTATACTGAATAACAGACAGGCCGTCATGAGAACAAAACGTGTATGTAGACATAGATTTTTACTCTTTTACTTGCTTCAGTCATTTGACTGTAGCCATGCTGGAGCACCGCCTTCAGTCGAGCAAATCGACCCCAGGACTTATTCTTTGTAAGCCTAGTACTTATTCTATCGGCCTCCTTTGCCAAACCGCTAAGTTACGGGGATATAAATACACCAGCGTCGGTTGTCAAGCGATGTTGGGGGAGACAAACACAGACACACAAACATATATACACACACACACACACATACACACACACACACAAATATATATATGTATATATATATATATATATATGATGGGCTTCTTTCGGTTTCCGTCTACCAAATCCACTCACAAGGCTTTGGTCGACCCGAGGCTATAGTAGAAGACACTTGCCCAAGTTGCCACGCAGTGGGACTGAACCCGGAACCATGCGGTTAGGAAGCAAGCTACTTACCACACAGCCACTCCTGCGCCTATGTATGCACGTGTTAAGAACATATAAGGATGACAATGAAGATGACAGTGAGAGTCTATAGCTACTGAAGCAAGTTCATAGACACAAGAATAATAATAATACCAGTTTGTAGTCAACACGGTAGTTGAAATACTGTAACAAGATAAAAGCAGGGAGCTGGCAGAATCGTTAGCACGCCGGGCGAAATGCGTAGCTGTATTTCGTCTGCTGTTACATTCTGAGTTCAAATTCTGCCAAGGTCGACTTTGCCTTTCATCCTTTTGGGGTCAATAAATTAAGTACCAGTTATGCACTGGGGTTGATGTAATTGACTTAATCCGTTTGTCTGTCCTTGTTTGTCCCCTCTATGTTTAGCCCCTTGTGGGTAATAAAGAAACAGAAATACTGTAACAAGAAGTCATGGCCATGATGCTGAGCCAGTTACAGGTACATGTTGTACATGAAATCATGGCTGTGATGCTGCTGCCTGGGTCACTTAGTACAGGAGTTCAAGCAGGTTGTATATTCACTGTTGATCTGTATTGAAATAATCCGCGAACAGTGTACATTTGGACCCTGGGTGAATTGTTTGCTGAGCCGTGTACGAAGACAGACGATGTAGGCCACATTAAGGACATGATGGTGGTGACAAAGAAGGAAGTTGCTGTATTGTTGTTGGGTGAAGTTGATGTGTCTCATCGTAACTACTGTGGTGGTGTTGTCTGGTGTTGTTGCTGGAACTGGCTGTGTCTTTGTGGTCAGTGGTTAGACCTTAAAAGGTCTGGAACCAAAGATTTCAAAAGGAGGAAGAGCTGAGTTTTTATAAGGAACTGAAGGCTAAAAACAGGTAATAAACAGGCTGTCCCATGTGATCCTATTTAGGGCCTCCAACTGGTTACACACAGCAAGTTGGTGCAACAGAGTAAGAGACATATTGCACCAATACCAACCAATCAGAGCATTTTGATTTTCTATATGTTCTTTGTAGTAATTATGCCATGGTTGACTTTGCCTTTCATCCTCTCAGGGTTCATGAAATAAGAACTAATTGGGCACCAGGGTCAATGTGATCAACCTACCCCTCCCCTCAAAAACTGCTGGCTTTGTGCCAAAGTACAAAGAATTATTAAGCTCATGTTTGGAACATAAATGAGGAAGAGGATGCTAGTTGATTACATTGACCCCAAGGAAATGCAAATCAAGGTTGATCTCAGAAGAATTTGAACTCAGAAATGCCAGAAAGTATTTTGCCCAGCATGGTAATGATTCACCCAGATTCCTTGGCTTATATTGGGAACATAAATTAACATGGAATTTGGATGGAATATTTTAATTTATATCACATTAACGAAGAGGTTTATAACGGTACTTCATCAGTTGCGGTAATGAAGGTTCCAGTTGATCCAAGTCACGGAACAGCCTTCTCATGAAATTAACATGCAAGTGGATGAGTACTCCACAGACAATCATACCCTTGACTAAGTTCTCAGAGAGATTTAGTGTGACACCGATTGTGACAAGGCTGGCTCTTTCTATCATAGGTGCTAGTAAGTTTTGCCAGCTGAGTGGACTAGAACAATGTGAAGTAAAAGGTCTTGCTCAAGGAAACAAAGCATCAATCAAAACAAGGACACAACAACCTTACAATCATGAGCAGAATACCCCTGACCAGTAAGCCATGCACCTGTACCTTCACTAAATATATATATATATATATATATATATATGTATGTTCATATATAGCCACACAAGTGTGTCTTTGCATCTATGTCTGTCACCCACCCCTGTTTTACCACTAAATCTAGTCAGAAGGTACTTCATATATATACACTCATACACACTCACGCACACACCTACACAACAGAAAATGGTCACAATATGACAAAGGGCGATAATTGATTTGTTGCAAATTGTAAAAAAAATAGAAACTGAAAACCATATTTTTTTTTGCTTAAAAATTTTCTTCAAAATACAAATTAAAATACAAATTCG
>NC_043011.1:48959999-48962499 GCF_006345805.1 Octopus sinensis
GGTTTGCTCAGGGGAACAAGAATGGGTGATTGCTGTAGAAACCGCCTGTCTTTTGCATCAGATACAGAAAGAAGACAAATCAGAGACACAGCAATGTAATGCTATCATCTCATCACACATGATGTGATTGTGATACGCTTTCATTAGTGTTTATTATTTTGTAAAGCATTTTAGTTGAAAGCAACCCGGTTTTTAAGGCAAACTTTTGAAATCAAATTTTTAAAAAACATACACCATCTAATAATTTCATAAAAAATGTAAAAAGAAAAGAAGAAATTAAGACAAATGGAACCTAAAGTCATAACATTCACCTCCTTGCCTTGACAGAAACTTTTGAAAAATATAACAAAAGAACATTTTTTTTCCCTCTTTTTGGTAAAAGTAACCTTTTGACCTTTCACTAAATTACACTATTTTCTTTTAGTATCAAAAGGTTTTATGAATTAATAAATTACTATAGAAAAGGTGACAAAAGTAATTAGGAAAAGTTAATGACTGTTGATTACATTAGCTTTTTTTTTTATTAATTTCTCTTATATATATTATTATATATAATATATAAAGGTATATATGTGTATATGTATTATATATATATATATATATATATAACATGTATATATGGGTTGTATATATATATTATATAATATGATTATATATATATATATATATATATAATACATGTATATATGTGTATATATGTATATATATATATATATTATATATATATATATATTATATATATATATATATTATGTGTGTGTATATATATATTATATATGTTCTATATATATATTTTTTTTCTTCTGTTTTTCATTGTTTAGATATTTTCATATGATTTGTTAATTTTTTCATTAATAAATGAAATATATTTTCTCTAATCTAAAAGCTTCTGAAATATTCGTTTTAACATTTTTTTCATTTTCATTATTTTTTTTTTTTTTTCAAAATCTTGGATGATATGAAAACAAAACTAAAAAAAAAACGATAAAGAAAAAAAAATGTAACTTTGATAATATTTATTCAGTTTAATAACAAATAAAATTTTGAGTGCTAAGGAAAATAAAATTTATTTGTTTTGTACTGTTTGGTGGGGGAAAAAGTTCATGTAAACGACAGTATATTTCTTCAATAAAAAATAGTTTATGCTCAATTATTATTGATAGATATTTCTTAACAAACATAGACCACATTAAATTCCAAATAATTGTGACTTGTGCAGTATTGGGTGAGAAATCTTATCGAATTACTACACCATGTGACAAGGAAGATTAGGAGAGCATATGCTGTTCCTGCTGTTGCTTCTTCTTCTTCTTCTTCTTCCAATCAGGACTCATGCTGTTAGCCACAAAGAATAATCTCTAATTCGAGCCTACTCTAAGCTACTAAGAATGCATGTGGCAACTTGAAGATCCACCCACCACACGCGATAGACTGGTGATTGCACGGGCAAGAAAGCTACGTTGTTATCCTCATTCCGTAAATGGTGGCTTTTAACGGGTGGAGAGCTGAACCATCCTGGGGTACAGAGGATTCGCAATCTAGACTAGGACGTGAAAGTTTACCACACCATAGTGGGTTACACCCTGGTTCCTGTGGTTTGTGGCAGAAGTTGGAAGAAAGAGTGAGAGAAAGTTGTGGTGGAAGAGTACAGTGAGGTTCACACCCCCACCGCTGTGGGAGCCTCGTGGAGCTTAGGTGTTTTTGCTCAATAAACACTCACAATGCCCGGTCTGGGAATCGAAACTGTGTTCTTACGACTGCAAGTCCGCTGCCCTAACCACTGGGCCATTGCACCTCCACTCCTGCTGTTGCTGCTACTATTATTGTAATAGTTTAACCCTAGGAATGTCCTGAGTGAGCAAGCCAATGACTAAAGGTATTCCCCAACCTTGTTTGACTTGTCTTTTTTCCTCAGATACTGTTTACCTGAGACTGCATTGGTGTTAGGAAGGGCATCCAGCCATAGAAACCATGCCAAAACAGACATGGAGCCCAGGTAGTTCTTCAGCTGTCCAGCTCCTATCAAACTGTCCAACCCATGCCAGCATGGAAAACAGAGATTAAAAGATGATGTGTCCTTCCTTTTCCAAATCATTAATCCTTTAATCTTTCAGATTACTCTGTCAAAGGTAATGCTTACTTATTCAAATTTGATTTTTTAAAATTTATCATATTTGTAGGCATGGCTGTGTGATAAGGAGCTTGCTCCCCAACCACATGGTTCTAGGTTCAATCCCACTGCATGCATGGCACCTTGGCCAAGTGTCTTCTACTAAACCTTCCAGCTGACTAAAACCTTATGAGTGGATTCAGTAGACGGAAACTGAGAGAAGCCTGTTGCACATATATGTGAGTGTCTTTGTGGTTGTCCCCAACCACTGCTTGACAACTGGTGCTGGTCATACATATGTCCCCGTAAATGGTTCAGCATAAGAGGCCAATAGAAGAAATCCTGGAGGTAGTGTTGATTTATTCAACTAAAACCCTTCAAATCAGTGCC
>NC_043011.1:48967499-48984999 GCF_006345805.1 Octopus sinensis
TTTTTCCTGGAAGGACAAATGTCAGTTCTGGCTTTTCCTGCTCTGAGTCTTCTCACAGTCAAGTATTTATATGTTTTCTGTTCGCTGAAAGAATGATGTGAGACAAAAATAGTTGTCCAAGTGCCACACTGAGAATTTGAACTAGGAATCACCTGAGTGAGAAGTGAACTTCTTAAGCGCACAGCTATATCTGTACCCATTATACATATATATATATATACCTACATACATATATATATATTGTGAGTGTACATATAAATATGAATATACATATAAATACAAACACACATGTACACATACACAATATATATATATATATATTATATATATATATATATATATATAAGTATATATATATATATATACATATATATATAAGTATAAATATATACATATATATATATATGTATATATATTATAAATGTATGTGTATATGGATGTCTTGACTGTCTACGTGAAAAAACATTTACACATACACACACACTACACAAACATTAATTTTTCATGTAGCAGACATACCTGGATATTTTTCCCCGGACATTCTTGCAGCTATATATATATATATATATATATATATATATATAATTATAAAATATTATATAAAATGCATTAACACTAACCTACCTATTTTGGAATTCTTCTGGGATTCATAGAAGAATTTATATTCATAACTTATTCAGAGAGATGTCTGCCGTTAACATTATATACACACAAAAAAAAAATATCTTTTTTCTGAGACTGCTAAGTTTCACCGCATATAATTATTATGTTTTCTTGTATGAAAACTCATATGGCTTTACTACAAAATTAGCTTGGGTTGAAGCAATAATTAACTCCTCTTAAATTAAGTTTTAATTTGAACCCATAGAAAACAATGTTTACCACAAGATTGTATGTAATCATGACAAATAACATAATCTGCTGTGTGGTGTATAGTATGAATGATCTCACACAGTTATTGTCAGATTATCACCACATTCTGAACATATGTTTATAAGCTACCTATACTTAGTTGAGAGACTAGGACTTACACCATTCAACTGTAGATCTTCTGTATTGTTCTTTGACCCGTTAGAAATAGCAGCCAGCTATATTTTCTGCATCAAATTGCGCTTTACTCTCTTAAAATTACTATGGCATATTAGACAATCCTGGATATGATATTTGAATAAACCTTTTAGCATATGTATGTTATATATATGCGTGTATATATATATATGTATGTATGCATATATACATATATATATATACTATATATATACACATATATACAAATATATAAATTGCACATATATATATACATATATATATTATATATGGCCTTGGCCAATACTGGCCAAAACTTTTCTATTTATTATTCTAAGTTATATATATACACATATATACATATATACACATATATACACACACATATATATATATCTATACATACATATATATATATATATATACATATATATACATACATATATATATTATATATATATATATTAATATATACACACACATATATATATATACATATGTATGTATACGTATATACATCTGAGAACAGATTAGAGATATATATTAAGTTTGATGAAAATCTATGGGGACTCAGAATCACAAATTTCATCTTTCTGTCCATCTTACAAATACCATTTCTTTCTTGTTTGATTCCTTACCATCTCTTCGTCCCACCCCACCCCAATCCTACTCTCTCTTTATTTCTTAGCTGAGAGTTTCTTGAGAAAGTCGTTTCATTGTAAGAGTTATAGCTCTTCATTGTGCTTCAAATGAACCAACTTATCACTTACAGAACAATGATAATAATAATAATAATAATAATAATAATAATAATAATAATAATGATGATGGCAATAACGACAACAAGAACAGCAATAGTAATAATAATAATAATAATAATGTTCAATGTCACAGCCATTATTATTGTTGTTGTTATTGATGTTGCACAGTAAAGACAATAAGTTACAAATCACTGTGTTTGTTTAGAAGATACAGGGTGGGAGTATAACCGTGGTTGTGGTGGTTGTGGCAGTGCTGGCGATGGTGTCAGTGGTGTTGGAATTGGCAAAGGCAACAGCAGCACTGGTAGCAGTGGTACTAGTCATCACTGTTGTGAAAAGGAGGAGGAGGAGGAGGAGGAGAAGAAGTATTGGAGAATTATGCCTTGCCCCCTAATAAACTAACACACATTATTGCCCGTACATCGCTCATTGATTGTAGCTTTCTTTCCTTTGGAGACTTTCAACGAAAGTGAAAGTGAAAGTGAAACAACCCCCATCAACCCCTCCCCCTTCCAAACAAACACATACACACAGACACGCGCACATGCACACACATACAAATGCTCATACACAACATGCCTCTTTGGCAATTAAAAAAAAAAAAGGAGAATGGCTGCCGTGATGCGGTTGAACTAAAAAAAAAATAATAAAACACAACATAAACAGAAGCAGAAACAAACAACAATAATAAAAACAAAACACAAATTTGGGCAAAAAAAAAATAAAATAACCCAAAAGCACAATAAAAAAAAATGGGTAGGGTTTCATTATTCTTCCTTTAAATAATAACATCAACTCTGTTTGATTTGTTAAGCACTAAAGCTGATAATGAAATTTGGCTTATGCAATCCGGCTTTTATTTGTATTTTATTTGTTCTTCGCCACTCTCTACAGTTCCCTCTTCTTCTGTGATTTTGCTGCAGATGGATGCCAGTATTGCCTTGAGCATGAGGTAAATAAGTAGGCAGGTATGCAGGTATGCAGGTAGGTGAGATGTTGTGGTGGTGATGGATGGACGGATGGGTGGGTGGGTGGATGGATGGATGGATGGATGGATGGAGGGAAGGGAGGCGGGCCTTAATTCACACTTTAATAAAGTATCTCATCACTCTTTCGTTTGGTGTCCAGCCAGGTTATTAACGAGTAATTAACTTACTGTTTGCTCCCCGACCCCGCACATCCACACCCCGCTTTTACATGCTGTAGCCAGAATCTGCAGCTTAAAGCATGATTACTAGGTTTACCCTTTCTCCCACCACCACCACCACAATCACACATGCACGCATACACACACCCACACACTCATTCACTTTCTAGCTACTACTACTACTACCACTACTACTACTACTACTACTACTACTACTACTACTACTACTACTCCTTCTCCACCAACAACTCTTCTATCTAAAGTAATACATGATTTACAATGAGCTAGAGAGCTTAAATCACTTGTAGTAATCTTATCGACTCAAGGCACAAGGCCTGAAATTCTGGGGGTGAGGGCTAGTCGATTACATCAACCCCAGTGCATAACTGGTACTTATTTCATTGAAATAAGATAAAGGATGAAAGGATGAAAGATAAAGTCGATCACAGCAGAATTTGAACTCAAAACATAAGGAGAGATGAAATGCGGCTAACAATTTTGCCAGGCGTGATAACATCTCTTTTCTACTCTAGGCACAAAGCCTGAAATTTTGGGGGAGTACACAACCGGTACTTAATTTATCGACCCCGAGAGGATTAATGGCAATGTCAACCTTGGTGGAATTTGAACTCAGAATGTAAAGACAGACAAAATACCACTAAAATTTTTGCCCAGTGTGCTAACAGTTCTGCCAGCTCACCGCCTTTATCACTTTAATAATAATCATAACATTAAAAATATTAATAATAATCTGCCCTGATGCAGTACCAGGCAGTGGCCTTCCTAACTGCTCATTTTAACTGATTGGAAGTGTTATCATGTACTTTGTTGAGTCTTGGTATAAAAGATGGCCTACAGCAAATATTCTGCTCAATACCACAGATTTGCTTGTCAGTTGTTTGACCATAACCAGTTGAGCATGTCCCTTAGTGGCTGACGATATGTGCATCTCTGATCTTGAGCAGAAGTAGCTGGGGAGTATCACATCCATGTGGTAAGAAGAATTCTTTGAGGTTTGAATAATTCACCATGGGTGTTTCATTCAACATCCTTAAACAACCCTTATTCAGGGACCTTTTGAGTGGGATAGGTTACTCGACCAGAAGAAAATTCTAACTGGGCCCCACCTGCAAAGTCATGCGCTGTTTATCTTGATATGAGATCACCATGTTGCGCACATATGGTTGTGATGCATGTGCCTAGTGTACCCTTATCAGACGGGTTGTAATGATGGGTATACTGGGCTTCATATGTTTTACCCCAATGTCACTTTGATGGCATACACTACTCTCTCACTCAATAATAATAATAATAATAATAATAGTTTATTTCTTTACTAGGCACAAGGGACTAAATACAGAGAGGACAAACAAGGACAGACAAACAGATTAAGTTGATTATATCGGCCCCAGTGTGTAACTGGTACTTAATTTATCGACCCTGAAAGGATGAAAGGCAAAGTCGTCCTCGACGGAATTTGAACTCAGACCGTAACGGCAGACGAAATACGGCTATGCATTTTGCCCGGCGTGCTAACAATTCAGCCATCCCCACAAAAGCAAATCCACGAGGGAAGTTAACTGAGATACGCTCAAATCAAAAAACAGGTTTGATGCGGTTGCGGTTGGTTTCTTGGTAAAACATCTACGATAATGAAAAAAGAAAAAGTAAGGAAAAAAATTGAAATAAAAATTCAAAACGCAATGAAAAGAAAATTTGTCAAAAGGAGAATCAGTACTGATTTGCTGGTAGTTTAGGCTTTCATCGGTGGGGAAAAATCATAATCAAGTAAGATGTAATATAAAAACAATAAAGCAAATATTTAGAGAGTGTTTTTCTCATCACCACTTCATAGCTTTGAATATGAAATTCCATAACAAGTACACGCACACACACACACACATGAACATATGCAAACACGCAATCATATGAAAGCACACACATACACACACACACTTATGTATATATATATATTTTGCCATCATACCTCCATGTACGTGCAAACACACAAAAAAAGTTTTCTTTCATGATAGAGAGAGTGAGTCGATATATAAGTTGGTACTTTTTTTTTGGGGGGGGGGTTGTTGTTGTACGTATTTGTTTTAATGTTTGTTTTGTTTATCTTTTATTTATGTTTTACTTTTTTATTTGTTTGGTTTTTTTTTTGCTGGTTCTCTGTATTGAAACTAAAGAAAAATATTGTTGATGTTTTCATCATCTTGTCATTTCTCTGTTTCTATCTTTCAATATATAAATGTGTGTATATGTGTATGTATGCATGTGTGGATCCTTATATGTATGTGAGTGTGTGTGTATGAATATTTGTACATATATATATATATGTATTTAGAAATACATACACACACACACACACACACACACATATATGTATATAGACATATATATATCTATATACACACATACGCACATATATATGTAGATATATATATATACACACACACATGTATATATATGCATATAAATGTCTACATATATGTGTATACATACACACACACACACACACACATATATGTATATAGAAATATATATATCTATATACACACACACACACATATATGTAGATATATATACGCACACACACATGTATATATATATGCATATAAATGTCTACATATATGTGTATACACATACACACATATATGTAGAGATATATATACACACACACGTATATATATGCATATAAATATCTACATGTATGTGTATACATACACTCACACATATAAATATATATATATATATATATACACACACAAAGTTACACTGCTATTCATCAAGCAACATTGAAAATATAATTTGGTCTCTCCATGTGTGTGTGTGTGTGTGTGTGTGTGTGTGTGCATGCACGTGCATTTGTGTTTAGTGTGCATGCATATGTGTGTACCTCCATTAATACATAATAGAAAATACACTTCTCCTGAACAAGATTTACGCATCTACAAATATAAACAACAACAACAACAACAACACTAGTAATAATATAATAATAATGATAGCAATAAAAGAAATAATAACAATAATGATGATGGGGATGATAATAATATTAATAATAATAATAATAATAATAATAATAATAATAATAATAATAGTGATGATGATAATAATAATAATATTGATGATAAAGCGACATGTAAATACATCAAATGATGTAATAATTCTATAAAAGGAGGAATAAAGAAAGAAAAAAAGGTTGCTGTATGATGGACAACAGCTTTTGAGATGGAAAGAAAAAATCCACCACGACTACCACCGCAGAAAAAAAAATTCTAGCAAAAAATATTAAAAAAAAACGAAACAAAAAGTAACGTATGAAAGTTGCGGGGCTGCAACATTTAGTGCACATAACAACATGATGATAAATAAATGATGGGTTCATTAGCGCCGCATCAGGAATGATGTAATTAACATTAAGTGATCCAGCTTCTTTCTCTTTTTATTTATTTTTTCTTTTTCCTGAACATTCTTCGCCGATATTCCTTCACCCGTTTTCACTATCAAACATAACTGAATCACACGCACATGAAAAAAATATCTATCTGGTGTCCCTGTTAAAGTTATATATCTGTTTGTTCAATTTTTTTTTTTTTTCAGGTTGTTATCTCAGATACTGCTCAAGCCAAGAAATCCAAATTTAGTTCCTTTTCATGTATTTTATATTTTATGTTTTATACATACATACATATACACACACATATATATGTATATATACACACACATATACATATGTATATATATAAACACACATACACATATGTATATATACATACACATACACATGTATAAAGACACACACACACACACACACACACATATATATACATATATATATTTGCTTTTCTTCAAATATTATTACTAGCACAGTAAGATATTAATTCATATTTTTTATGCTTCGAAGTTTTATGATCTGGATATTAATTATGTTTGGTTGTTCTGTTCACTATGTCGTATGATGGACAAACTCCAGATTATAGGACAAAAAAATTATATAAGTTGCAATGAGGGAAACAAAATGTATTAATATTTCTACTCATGCAAATATATGTAGCAAGATTTTTTTACAGGATATTGGTAGATACAGTGATTAGATTTGCAAAATATTGAGAAATATTAACCATATGTGAAGATATATTAGTTACTAGTACAAAATACCGAGATATATTAATCATGTTTTCTTTTTTTCTTTTTTCATTTGCTTCAGTCATTTGACTGTGGCCATGCTGGAGCACCACCTTTAGTCAAACAAATTGACCCCAGGAATTATTTATTCCATCAGTGTGTTTTGCCGAACTGCTAGGTTACGGGGATGTAAACACACCAACATCGGTTGTCAAGTGCTTCTGGGCTCAGTCCCACTGCGTGGCACCTTGGGCAAGTGTTTTCTACTATAGCCTCGAACCGACAAAAGCCTTGTGAGTGGATTTGGTGGATGGAAACTAGAAAAAGCCTGATGCATATGTGTGTGTGTGTGTGTGTGTGTGTCTGTCTGTCTGTATTTGTCCCCCCACCATCACTTGACAACCGATGTTTCCAGACAAATTTGTCCCATCTTCTAACAGTTTTTAAAACCGAAGGCAGTTATTTGAGAGCGATTTGACTGCTATTTCTAAGCACTCAGGTGTCATACTGAAAAACAACCTCTTTGACTATCATCCTAGATGAAGTATGGGCAAGTAAGTATTCTTATGAAAGAAACTACATGAAGCATGGCTTATCATCAGACAGGTTACTAAAAGCAACTGAAGATTATTTTTTATTAATTGTGCCAATCAATCAGGAAGACACATGAGCTGTCATTTGCCCGTGACTGTCCTAAACATTGTCGAACTGATATATCAAATTGAATGCTTTGATCTTGTGACCTATGAGGACATAGTTTGGTATGCTATCAATTCTGTTACATCACAATAAATTTTGTCAAATAATAAATTTTGTCAAAACGAAGCTAATTGTCTCATTTTCTTTCAATTCTCATTAAAGTTAATGAAAAAATGTTTCTAAACCAAATAATTAATATTTGTCTTCCATCACCATTCACTATACTATCATTGTTTCAGTGTGTGCGTATGTGTGTGACTGTCTGTATATGTGTCTACATGTATGAATATATGTATCTATGTGTGTATATATGTACATATCTATTTATGTATGTGTGTGTCTATAATAGAGCACTCTGTGTATACTGTGTGCATCCATGTGTTTACATTTTGTATACAAGTTTGTATTCATATGTACATATATGTATGTCACAGACTATAAGCAGATTTAGTATCAATCTGTATGTGTGTATGTATAGATGTACTCACATTTGTATGTGGGCATATTTACCCATACTCACACACAGACATGCTTGACCAACCTACTAGTAATGGAAGAATTGGTGACGCACATCCTCGATGATAGTGATGCTGTTGACATCGTTTTACTGGACTTTGCCAAAGCGTTTGACTCGGTAAACTACCGCCTATTGCTTGTCAAGCTTCAAGCATATAGTTTCCATCCGGATATTGTACGATGGGTTGGAGCCTTCCTCTCAGATCGCTCCTTCCAAGTCCAAGTTAATGGTTCGCGGTCCGACGTCTCCAGTGCGAGCAGTGGCGTGCCTCAAGGTTCAGTGCTTGGGCCCTTGTTGTTCTTAGTCTTCATAAATGACTTGCCCAATGACCTCACGCAACACACCCTTCTATTTGCCGATGATATCAAACTGGTCGCTCCTCGCGGTAATATAGAGGATCTTCGTCGATGCCTCCACCAAATTTGGAAGTGGTCTAACAATTGGGACCTGTGTCTGAACGTGTCAAAGTGCTGTCGGCTCTACTCCTGCAACTCAACTTGATTTCGAGCCGGGTCGTCTGCTGCTGGAGAGGACCGATCAGGTAAAGGACCTAGGTATCTTGGTGGATTCCTCCTTTTCGCCTTCGGCCCAGTGCGTCCATGCTGCCAACAAAGCACGCGGAATTCTGTTCTTGATTCGACGGTCATTCGGAATGCTCACAGCAGCCATATTCCTACCACTCTATGTCACGCTGGTGAGACCCATATTGGAGTATGGGATTCAAGCCTCTTCTCCTTATCTCCTCAAAGACATACAGCATCTCGAAAGAGTCCAGAAGCTGGCTACCCGCATGGTTCATGGTCTCAAAAATTTGTCCTACGAAGAAAGGCTGAGGACGCTCGACCTTTATTCTCTTGAAAAACGCCGCCGCCGTGGTGATCTCATTCTCGCCCACAACATCATAAGCGGAAAGTGTAACCTCTCGAAAGAGCTGTTCTTCACTCCTGCTCCAGAGCATCGGCTGCGGGGTCGTTCCGAAAAGCTCTACCTGCGACGATTTCATCTCAATCGAAGGAGAGGAGCTTTCTCCGTCCGGGTTGCGGATCCATGGAACAAGCTGCCAAACGAGATGGTGAAGATGCCGACGACCGCTTTGTTCAAAGCCTCCCTTGACCTCAAGTGGCCTGAACTCTTTACATGAACACCACTCTGTACTTAACTCCATGTCCCCCTACATGGCCTTGCTATTTGCTTTTGAGCCAAATTAACTAACTAACTAACTAACTAACTAACTAACTAACTAACTAACTAACTAACTAACTAACAGTCACACAAACATTTATGTGCATATACATTTATATACATGCATACATATATGCATATCTGTATGGATATATATATATACATATTTAGTGTTTTTACTTGTTTCAGTCATTTGACAGTGGCCATGCTGGAGCACCGCCTTTAGTCAGACAAATCGACCCCAGGATTTATTCTTTGTAAGCCTAGTACTTATTCTATTGCTCTGTTTTTGCCGAACCACTAAGTTACGGGGACGTAAACACACCTGTGGTTGTCAGGCAATGTTGGGGAGACAAACACAGACACAAACATATATACACACATACATATATATATATATACATATATACGACGGGCTTCTTTCAGTTTCCGTCTACCAAATTCACACACAATGCTTTGGTCAGCCCAAGGCTATAATAGAAGACACTTCCCCAAGGTGCCATGCAGTGGAACTGAACCTGGAACTATGTGGTTCTTAAGCAAGCTACTTCCTGCACAGTCACTCCTGCACCTATATATATAGTAGTAATAATAAATGCGCCCTTTTAAAGCCTAGCCAGGTTTATGGGTCTGGTTTCCTGGTTTCAATGGCGTACATGTTCCCCAGCTGGACGGGACACCAGTCCATCGCAGTGTTACTCATTTTTGCCAGCTGAGTGGACTGGAGCAACGTGAAATGAAGTGTTTTGCTCAAGAACACAATGCGTTGCCCGGTCCAGGAATCGAAACTACAATCTCACGATCATGATGCTGATACCCTAAGCCATGTGACTCCACCGCCTATATATACGCATGTATGTAAATATAATCATAACCAGAGAGAATGGTTTTATAATATATATATGTATGTATATATATTAAATATATATATACATAGTTACATCCTCGTCTTTGTGTCAGGGTGCCAATATTTGCATGTCAGTTTCTACATGCACAACATTTTCTGTAAAACTGCCAGCAAATAGGGCACATATGAATAACACCACATACACATATACACACGTACATGCATGCATTTAAACATACATATAAACACACACACACACACATATACAAATATTCATTCATTGATTCTATCATATATATATCATATATATATATCATATATATATTATATATATATATCATATATATATATATATATATATATATTATATATATATATATATTTATATTTATACATATATATATATATATATATACATACGAAAATATATATATATACACACATGTATATATATTTATATATATATATATACACACACATGTATATATATATATATATATATATACATATATATACAAATGAGTATATATATGTACACTGGCTTAAAGAATGAAATCTTGGATGACATGTACAGCAATTATTAGGTGCCAAAATGTTCAGAAGTTTCCGTGAAATTAGCCAAATGACAAGTAGTGCAACAATGTTGGCACCAATTTCATGTTATTTAACCATTTCAGGTGCCATTGAAGTTTATACCTATAACCTTTTCATCTGCAGAAGTTGATTTACAAAGTAGTGGGTTTTATTTGTTCGGCCCCCTTCACTGCCACTGTTGCTCGGCTGGTTATTAGCCACCAGTAATCAAAGTCTTGCCAAGTTATACTACAAGCTGATGCAATATAACTCTGTCTATTCACGCACATGCAAACACACACACACGCACGCATACATCGGCACACACATATACATGTACACACTCATATGCATGTATATACACACATACAAGCATGTATACACACACACATACACGTGTACCAATATGCATAAAATCATATTCACTACCCACATTTTATAATTTTATAAACATTTACATAATTATAAATATGCATATATATATACATATGTGTGTGTGTATATATATATATATATATTTGTTCATATAAACACACACACACACTTTGCATACATGCTTGTTACATGTACATATGCATGTCAATATGTTAGGTGGTCAGATGTTAGGGATGGCATGGTCTCAGAAATTGTCTAACAGCAACGACTGGCTTCTCCTGCTTGTGTAGCATGGTGCAGAGTCCTGTTGCCAGACATAGGGTCTTCCAGCAGCCACCCTCTTGACTCAGGGTAGCTGTACCTCCTCCCGGCACTTGATGTAGGCCACCGCGTTGTATCTGAGACCGTGTGGAAAGATGAATGGAGGCATAATGTCACCATCGCTAGTGATCACTCCAAACACCATGATGTTCACTTCATGTTTGATTTTCATCACTCTCAGTACATGTCCTCAAATTGCGCTGTCCTCAGATAGACACCTAAATACTCAGAAATGTTCAAATTGTAGCTTCCGCTGTGAATGGCAAGCATGTCATTTCCAAATTTCTGACAGAGTGAATTGCAACATGGTGCTGTTTTTCTAACAGATGGTGCCCAACTTACCCTACTATACTGTGTAGTCTACAAAATCAAAAACAAACAGCATTGATGGATGAAGTTAATAGTATAGAATTGTGTCAATTTACCCATAGCACCCTGATAGATCGCTAGCCACTACGCATTCTTTATTTTCTCTACTTGTTCCTTTCTGTGGAAGAGCGTAGGCTCGAAATGTTAAAGACTTTTTCACTTCCCGAGTGTTATACTAATACATCTGTTTGTTGTCTACACCACCTGTCTTCATTTTTTTTTTGTGAATTCTTCCCTATATATATATATATATATATATATATATATGCATACAATTGCATACTCTTTGCATACAGGTTACTTGCACATAAGCATATTAATATATATATACATGTGTGTGTTTGTGTGTGTGTGTGTGTGTATGTGTGTGTGTGCATATATATATATCTGTGCATATATATATATCTGTATATATATATATATTTATATATGCTCATCCACACACGTATGTACAGGCATAACTCAACTTATGACAGTTACTGGTTCAAAGACACATGACTTAAGTTGAAAGACGATGTAACACAAAAAAGACATTTAAAAACTTTATTAGCTTATATCTGTTTTAATAAATGGTCTGTACATACTTTAACTCATATTTTATTGGATTTTCTATCGCAGTATTGGCGTTTTTTTGGTGCTTTTTAAAAATTTCTATGTTTTAAGCATCTTTGCTGAGACTGACATAATATCAGATAAATCGACAGAAGTTGAGATTTATTTTCTTCAATTAATTTTTTTTCGTAAAAAGGTGTAAAGCTGAAAAAGACAACTCTTAAAGATTTGAGTTTGTGAGTTGAGGTATGCCTGGGTATATATTTGTATATCATCTACTTATCTTTTTATCTATTTATTTCTCTCTATATAGGCGCAGGAGTGGCTGTGTGGTAAGTAGCTTGCTTACCAACCACATGGTTCTGGGTTCAGTCCCACTGAGTGGCACCTCGGGCAAGTGGTCTTCTACTATAGCCTCGGGCCGACCAAAACCTTGTGAGTGGATTTGGTAGACAGAAACTGAAAGAAACCCATCGTATATATGCATATATATATATATATATATATGTGTGTGTGTTGTGTGTGTGTGTGTGTGTGTGTGTGTGTATGTATATGTTTGCGTGTCTGTGTTTGTCCCCCCAACATTGCTTGACAACTGATGCTGGTGTGTTTACATCCCTGTAACTTAGTGGTTCAGCAAAAGAGACTGATAGAATAAGTACTAGGTTTATAGAGAATAAGTCCTGGGGTTGATTTACTCGACTAAAGGTGGTGCTCCAGCATGGCCGCAGTCAAATGACTGAAATAAGTAAAAGAGTAAAAGAGAATATATCATCTGTTTCTCTGTCTATTTGTGTGAAGTCACGTGGTTTAGTGGTTAGGATGATGCACTCATAATTGTATGACTGTGGGTTCGATTTCTGGATCAAGTAATGCTTTGTGGTCTCCAGCAAAACACTTCATTTCATATTGCTCCAATGCATTCAGCTGGCAAAGTGAGTAATTCTTCGATGAACAGGAGGAGAAATACATATGCCACAAAATCTGGGAAACTGGCCATATGAGCTGAATGGCACAGGAAGGACTCCTGATCCTTTTATTTGATCTGTTTATTTACACACACACACACACACACCAATTGGTTCAATTCTCCATCAGTTTTGATGTGTATTTTATTCATCTCTCAACTGAAGGACCTACTCTTGGAATTAATATATAAAGCGGATTAGTATTCCATAGATATTAGTACCCATCTGACATGTGGGTGTGAAGGAGAATGTTACAAGTCGCTTACAAGGAACATCAGACAAATGAATGGGCGTTACAAGAAGAAGGTGAAAAACAGCAACTCTTGGACAGTGTGGAAAGGACAAAACTTTTGTCCTTTTCACACTGTCCAAGAGCTGCCGTTTTTCTGAAGCAGAGGTCTGGAAAAGTTATGAGGTGCAGGAGTGGCTGTGTGGTAAGTAGCTTGCTTACCATCCACATGTTGGTGGTGCATAAAAAGCACAAAGCACACTCTGTTATATGGTTGGCATTAGGAAGGGCATCCATCTGTAGAAACCATGCCACAACAAACAGTTGGAATCTGGACAGCTCCCTGATTACCAGCTCCATGTCAAACCGTCCAACCCATGACAGCATGGAAAACAGACGTTAAATAGTGATGACACTTTAAAATCACTTGATATTAATTTATGTTACACACATATAAGCATTATATTTATCAATTAAATGTATACATACATCTACATTATTCTCATTAGCAAGAGAAAGAAAAAAAACGTTTAAATCTTTCGAAATTCACCCATTTATATACACAAGCTGTCACAGAGTAGAACTGATGTGTGACATGAATTGACTTGGAATGCATTTTCATATAGGATTTTTAAAAGGTTTTCTGTTTTGCAGAAAATATTTGATAAAACCTAATTACAAACCTAAAACACCACAGAAAGAATCTATTAATATTGTTAAATGCTTCTCAAATGCAAGAACTCTCTCTATATATATATGTCTGTACATGGCATATTGGGCAAGCTTCTGCATCAGAGATGGAGTGATCTGAAGCTTAAGATTCGAATTTGGTACATGGAAACTGTGTAGAAGACCATCATGTGGATTACGCCTGTAATTTAACTCTTTAATATTTAAACCAGTCATGTCCATCCCATATCTTCTACCTCTTTTGTGTACAAACTGGCTGGATCTAGACTCTCACACTCACCCTATAATGTCATTCTAAAATAAACCATCACATCATTGAAATCTCAATGCTCCGTAATAATGCATGATCAATTCTAAACAATGCATAAACAAGGTGTAGGAGTGGCTGTGTGATAAGTAGCTTGCTAACGAACCACATGATTCCGGGTTCAGTCCCACTGCGTGGCACCTTAGGTGACTGTCTTCTACTATAGCCTCAGGCCGACCAAAGCCTTGTGAGTGGATTTGGTAGACGGAAACTGAAAAGAACCCTGTCGCATATATGTATATATATATGTATGTGTGTGTATATGTTTGTGTGTGTGTGTTTGTCCCCCAACATTGCTTGACAACCGTTGCTGGTGTGTTTACGTCTCTGTAAGTTAGCGGTTCGGCAAAAGAGACTGATAGAATAAGTACTAGGGCTTACAAAGAATAAGTCCTGGGGTCGATTTGCTCGACTAAAAAGGTGGTGCTCCAGCATGGCCACAGTCAAATGACTGAAAAGAGTAAAAGAGTGAAAGAGATCTAGAAGCTAGGTAAATAATTTCGTTAATGGTTCCTCATGTGATATGCTTGAGAAGAGAGAAGACATATTAAGAAAGTGAAGAAGAAATAATGCTAAAGTAGTTAGAAAAAAGGAGATAGGAGATGGAAGAGGAGGAGGAGGAGAGATGCTGGAGGTGAAGAGAAGAAGGCAAAACGGTAAAAGCAACAACAATAACAACAACTACACCCGGCGCCAAAATGAGATAAAGAATAGCAATGATGTCAAGAAAAATGACACTGACATCAACTACAACCACAGCAGAAAAACACGACTACGACAACAACAACAGCAACAACAGCTATAGGAACGCTAGTGTTAAGAATGGAAATAACATCAACAGTTAGAGCAACAATTTGAAAACAACAAACACTATAATAATGTCAACAAGTACAATCACAACAACCACAACAAGAAGAAGGCCATGAAGATAAGAAGACAATTAACTGTGCAAAAACTAAAAAAAAAATATGAGCAACAACAAAAAATAAACAACAAACAAATAAACAAATACAATAATTAGTTGAAGATAAAAATGTGTGCAAGGAATTAATAATGAGAAAATAAAAAAAAAAAATTTTTTTTAAATACAGAAATAAAAATGATAAAACAAATATTAATATTATAGCAACAATTATTATCATCATCATCATCATCATTATTATTATTATTATTATTATTATTATATTATTATTATTATCATTATTATTATTGTTATTATTGTTGTTGTTGTTGTTGTTATTTATTTCTATTGACAAGACATACTAATCAACTGGGTTTAATTTGATTTTTAAGTACAAAAAAATGAAATTTTAAAAACACACAGAAAAGAAAAAAACACTTAGATGTGAATGAAATAATATATTTTTGAAGAGTGGCCTCGACAGGATATAAGGGTCAAACACTGTTTGCAGATTTTAGTAATTGACACAATGAAAAGTATCACACTCTCTGCCGTTCGATATTAGCTCTGTCTTTCTATTCATTAAACGTTGAGGGGTGGTTTACGATGATAATTTTTAATCCAATGTAAATTGCATAACTTTGAACTATTCTTGGTTATGGTGGTTCTCTCTAAGAGATAGTTTAATATGGAGTGATGCACCTGAGTCTTGATGTGTTTTTTTTGTTGTTTATTATTTTTAAAAATTCTTTCCTGAGTGTGTTGGTTGTGTATCAACTTTGGCTCTTAGAAACCATTAGGAAATCATGGCTAAAAACAAAAAAAACTTTCACTAGATTAGCTACTAATCGGTTCTAGAATGCTCAGAAGAAATAACCATTTTCAAAAAGTTTGATATATAATATAACCAGAGTAACAAGGTGGCAAGCTGGCAGAAACATTAGCACACCGGGTGAAATGCTTAGTGATATTTCGTCTGCCACTACGTTCTGAGTTCAAATTCCACCGAGGTCGATTTGCCTTTCATCCTTTTGGGGTCAGTCGATTAAATAAGTACCAGTTACGCACTGGAGTCGATATAATCAACTTAATCCGTTTGTCTGTCTTTGTCCTCTCTGTGTTTAGCCCATTGTGGACAGTAAAGAAATAGGTATTTTGTCTGTCTTTACGTTCTGAGTTCAAATTCCATTGAGGCCAACTTGGGCTTTCATACTTTCAAGGTCGATGAATTCAGTACCGTTTGCATACTGGGGTCGATCTAATCGACTGGCCCATTCCCCAAATATTTCGGGCCTTGTGCCTAGAGTAGAAAAGAATATAATCAGAGTAACCAAGCTGCTATCCACCAAATATCTTGAATGCATCAATGAGCCCAGGCACAGGTTTCTACAAATCTTATGTAAAGCAGAACAACCAGTTTCTCTTTCTCTCTTGATATATATATATGTGTGTGTATATATGTGACATCACATAGCACCAACATTTATGTTTTCTTTTGTTAAGCGTGGTACTTATTCGATTGATCACTTTTGCTGAACCACTAGGTTACTGGGGTATAAACACACCAACATCAGTTGTCAAGTGGTGGTACAATACAAACACACACAGATATGTATGTATATATATATTATATATATATATATATATATATATGAAAAAACAAGTAAAAAATAGAAAATGCTAAAATAATTTTATAGTGAACATTTCAGTACCGGTTTCGGTCATTTTGAGACCTTTTCAACTGTAACGATTAAATAATTAAATTTAGAAAAATTAGAAGAAAAGTTTTCTTAAAAGAATATTTCTATAGTAGTGTTCAGATTTAAGTGGCATTCTGCCTTTCTCTGACTCCCTTGTTTGCACTTGTGTGTTCGAGGTAGTTTGTGAGTTCTTGGTAGAGGT